>NC_090931.1:347128098-347393899 GCF_040938575.1 Ambystoma mexicanum
TAGTACCACCAGTGCTGCAGACTGAGTTGGCAGTGCCACTGCAAGACGGTCCCTGGCAAGCAGCCGGATCAGCAAGAACTTCACACCGGGTGCTGCCTGCAGCCGGTGTGGAGTAACGGTCCACTGTCTCGGTCTGCTGGCTGGCCTCTGCTGTGCTGCACGCAGCCCGTGGTGGTGTCGTGTTGTGGCTGGCTGACAGTGGCCCGTGGCAAAAATCATCATGCAGGGCAGGGAGGAGAGGCTCAACTAATATCCTTTCTCTCCAGGGAGAGAGGGTCACATGTCACACGTCCAATGGGGGCACAGAGTCTGTGCCGGATCAGCCTCATCCCCAGCCCCAGGCACAAGTTGCTTTCAACTTTGCAAAGTGCAACAAATTCGTTGTTGTTACTTCCTGCAAAGTTGAAAGCAACTTGTTATGAGACTGCACTTGTTTGGTGCCCCCGTGCCCCCAGTGCCGGACCCAGGTCAGCCCAGCCCCAGGCCAGCGGCCCTGCAGGCAGGAGGCGAGCAAGCCAGCCAGCCTGAGGCTGAGCCTGGCTGCAGTAGGTGTTGTAGTTGTAGCCGAATTAGCATTTCAGAGGAGCCGGGGCGGGCCCGAGTGGCGACTAGCACTGCACGCCGTGGCTCCCCCTGGAGTGGCTGCACCATGTCAGCGGCCCTACCCCAGGGTCCAGGCTACTTGATCAGGCATTAATAATATGCATGCATCATAATTATGATGCATGCAGATCACCAAAGCAAGGTAACAACTTGTTTGTTGTTACCTTGCTTTGATGAATAATTATGCGCACAGCCCCAGCCCCTCCTGCAGAGTGCCAGTTTCCATCACTGGCGCTGCCTGCTGCTAGCAAGGCGAGCTGCTGGCGTGGCCACTGTCGGCAGCAGCCAAGCCAATCCATAATTGTACAAACACTGCAGGCAACAAATAAAAAAAATGTTTCAAATGGAAATGGCCCAGCTTGGCCTGCGCCCACAGCGCTGTACAGCACACTGTGACTGTGTGTCACTGGCTGGCTGCTGCAGCGCTGTGCCGGCAGCGAGTCAAATGTAATAATAAACAAACATTTTATTTATTTTTTTAAAACCGGCCCTGGGGTGGCTTCATAAAAAACCAGCCCATGGTGTCGCGGCCTGCAGCATTTATCAAAGGAAGGTAACACTTAGGTGTTACCTTTCTCTGCCTCTGCGGCGGGCTGGCGGCGGCGGGGCTGCAATTGCAAAGGATCTGTAAGATACTTATTTACAGATCCTTTGCAACTTGCGTCCGTCCGGCGGCGGCGAGGGGGAGGCCCTGGGGGCCGGTTCCTGAAGTGTGAAGGCACAGACTTGAAGCCCATGACTGAGCCGGAGACGGGCCCAGCGTGGGCTTCAGGAACCGGCCCCCAGGTCTCCTCCATGATTTTGTATCGGCCACGGGCCGATTGGCCGACGGCTCAGTCCAGCCCTGTATACAAGTTCTTAAGTCGCCCTCTTTCTTTGGTACGAAAAAGAGAGCCAAGGAGGCAAGGGACTTAGACGGGCAGATGACGCCGTTAGCTAGGTACTGATCCAGGTAAGATTTCAGATGCTGGTTTTCTTGCTCCGTTAGAGCGTAAATTCGACTGCAGGGAATTTGTGTTCCAGACACCAGATCGATCTGGCAGTCGTAAGGTCTTTGTGGAGGCTGGGTTTTCGCTTGCTCCTTTTGAAACACATCCTGGTAAACCAGATAGGGAACCAGAGAGCCCCAGGATATATTTTGCTTTGAGTTCCCGGCTCTTCACATTTTTGTGGTAGCAGAACGTTAGCACATTCTTGAGGGAAGGTCAGCACTCGTTTTCGCCAGTCGATCCTAGGGTTGTGGGTTTCCAGCCAAGGCATTCCTAAGATCATCTGGAACTGAAGAGCTCCAATGAGATCGAAAGAGATGTCTTCCCGATGGCTATCCTGACACATCAGCATAACTTTTCGGTATGAGAACCATCCACTGCTGTGACATTTTCCGATTTTAGCTTTTGCTGGAGAGGAAGGCCTATTCGTACAGCCAGATCTTGATCAATATAATTTCCCACCATTCCGCTATCAATATATGCCTCCATGGCATGTACCTTTGATGGTTGTTGGTGGTTGACCAAAAGTACCGGGATGACCAGATGCGAGGTCCGTACAGATTCCTTCTTTTCACTCGACAAGTGGACCCCTACGCTTGTTGGGCGTTGGATTTTTCTGGATTTTGTTCTGTTTCATCATTGCCATTGCCTGTTGCACCAACTATCTTCTTGGAGGGTTTTACCAGGCATTCCCGGAGGAAATGTCCTGCTCTTCCGCAGTATAAACAGAGTTGTTGTTGTCTTCTTTTTTCTCTCTCAGTCTTGGATATAGGACTCCGTAACCCCCCGAGCTGCATTGGTTCGGTTTGTTCGTGGGTTTTGGCTTGGTTGTCCCAGGGTCGCATATAGACCGACCTCTCTTCAGTTCTGTGTGATCCATTTTTCGATTCTGCAACCTATGGTCAAGCTGCGCAGTCAGGTTGATGTATTCTGCAAAACCCTCAGGAGGATTGACCACTAGGGCTAGATCATCCTTTAGTTCCCCACGCAATCCACGATAAAAGAGTGTGGTTCTCTTCTCTTCTGGCCAGTTTGTCTGTGCTAAGAGACGATTAAAAGTAGCGATATAAGTCAGCAGATCTTGTTTTCCCTGCCTGAGTGACAAATGTTAATTGTATAGGGCTTGTCTCTGAGTGGCCTAGCAAATAATTTTTCCATCTCCTGCTGGAATTCCCCAAAGTTTCGGAGTAGAGGGTCATCCTAGTTTACTAATGGTATCGACCAGTCCACTGCACTGCCTCCTAAATATGAAGGAACAAAGGCGACTCTTGCACTATCATTAGGAAAAGCCCCAGGCCAGCACAAAAAGTGGAGGCGACATTGGTTCATGAATATAGCGTACTTAATGGGGACGCCGGTAAAGCGTTCGGACGGGGCCAGTGGCACTGCACCTCGAAGCACCACTTGAACTGGTGGCGATGCCTGCGGCATAGGAAGATGGGAAAGCTCAGGTAATGGAACCTGACCTGCGTGGGTCTGAAGCATTTGTCTTGCTAAATTATCAGTTCGTTCTCGAGCTACAATCAGATCCCTTCTTAAGGCATTGGCTTCTTGTTTGGAGGCTTGAACTTCTGCCCGTAGTTCTCCAGTAGTTGGGCCAACAGGTCCGTTTCCGAGGTTTCCATAATGCCCGGGCAGAGATTCGGAGAGTCTTCGTGTTCTGTTACTCTTACTTGTTCTCTGCGGGGACGTTGGGGCACGGTTGCAGCCCTCCCTGGAATTGGCTCCCCTTGGTCAGGCTTCTTCCCCTGCTCTTGTGTTGTGGATGGTTCTGGTTGTTGGCCCTGCCCCTGCGAGAATACGAGAGGCTGTGAGAATGGCGTGATATGACTGTGGTCCCCCTCGAACCCTTCTTCCCACAATGTGCTCAGCATGCAACGACCCACATAGTCTCACCTGTTTAGTTATGATGGCAAGCTCTCTGTCCTGCTTCTCAGCCCAGGGGCACTTTAGATAGACCAGGTTTCTTCACTGGTCCATGTGCATGGCAGCCCAGAACGGCTGTGGCAGAACCACTTCAGGGGTAAGTATCCTTTCAATGATGATTATTGTCCATATCCTTTTGTAATGTCTTTCCTTGATTATTTTCTGTATCTTTTTGTAATGTCTTTCCTTTTCGCCAATGGGTGATATGAGGCCCAGCGGTAGTTGCGGTGCAAGAAGCGAGCCCCAATGGAAAAAAAGGGAGTTCAGGATATCCCAATTGGTGGTAAGTTTTGGTTTTAAGGTCAAGCGCGAGGATTGGTCTATGCACGACCTTAGCGTAATGTCTTTATTGCTTTTCTAACCTTGTTTTGTCTTTTTCTCTTGCAGTTATTGTCTGGCGATGTCAGGCTGGAATGCTGTTATGCGAAGATCTGCTGGCAGGTGAAGGATGCCTGGATCCGTGATGATGCTGGCCGAAAGTGGACTCCCGAGTAAGTGTTGTGGCTGGGAGCCGGAATCAGTAAGGATGTGCTCCGACTGCGGTTGTGGCTGGAATCAGGAAAGGATGCGCTCTGACTGTGGTTGCTGCTGGAATCAGGTATGGATGCACTCTGACTGCGGTTGCTGCTGGAATCAGGTAAGGATGCACTTCAGGCAGCGGGAAGCATTACGCTGCTATAAGCAAACTAATGCAAAGTGTTTGCATGAGGGTGGGTCCCGGCCACGCCCATTTGTTCTGACTCATGGCTCCACCCTGCCACTCCGAGAGGATGCTGCACGTGCACCCCAATTCACTCCTATGGCCACGCCCGACCTGGAGGCACGTGGAGCCCCTGCAGGGGAAAAAAACAGCATGTGCACCAGAATAAAAGTGTGCAGAGCACACTCACTCATGAGCCTGGCACCAAAGGCACCAGTACTGGGTCCAACTGGACCTTTTATGTAGTGGAGCTTGTTGTTCTTGCCCAGTGGCCATGACAGAATATTTGATTTTCAGACCCCCTCCACTTAAAGGTCTGTTTTGGGAAAGTTGACCATTTAGGGATACCTTTAGTTTAGGGACAAGGAACCCTACTTCCTTAAAGAAGTCAGGGCCAACAGGACAAATTGGATTACCCAATTAAATTGGGCTATAGTTTTCAGCATACTCTGGCAATGAGCTCTGTTAATTTTAAATGTTAACAAAAAATCACCCTCAAGTCTTTTGCTAAATGGGAATTAATTACTTTATATTCCTTCAAATAGGCTGAGGGTCTACACAGTTTGCCCCCCACCAACTAATGGAAAAGAGCCCACCAATGAAATGGAATTGGTTAATTAAATAGATCCCCCTTCTTACCTTTTGTTGGGCAATGTACTTCCTTTTGGAAATCTCTGGGCTTGGCACTCAGGGGCTGTGCAGCTTTGTGTGTGGGGAAAAAACAGGATTCCAGCCAGAACTTCAGTCCATTGGATCCCACAGCAATTCTCTATCTCTCTGGCTCCAATGAACAATCACAGCCTCTTCTTTTCTAGTCTCCCCAGCAATATTTCCACCCAGAAGAAACATCAGCAAATATTCTTTGGTAATTTTGGACAACTGTCCCTCTTGATAATATTTTTGCAGTTTTTCATTGCTGATTTTTAGCAGCTCTCTTGTTGATAATTCTAGCAACTCTCTCCTTCTCTCATAGTGCATCCACTTTATATACCAATGCTGACACCATCAAGATTTCAATATGGCCTGCACCCTGCAAACATTATTGTATCTTTGATTGGTCCTTCCCGTTTCTCTCCAACCCCTAACCCCATCCCCTGTCTAAGGATTGATTCAGGAGTTTAGAACAGAAATATGGCAACTTCCATTTGATATTCCACATTTTTTCATATATCAACTTTAGCCAGAAAGTAGCTATATGGCAAAACGTTGTAATTTACTATTAACTGCCATAATGTATATATATTCCTCTTCAGCTAATCATGGAGAATTAAATAAAATGATACCCAGGTTCTGCACCATGTTGCACGGGTGTTTGGCAATAATTAATCATTTATGCAAAAAACATAAGTGTTATGAACATGCAAATTACCCTCCAAATACCTACTTTTACCTTCCACCATTATGCCAATTCTTAAGTTTCGGACATGTTCAGAGCAGCTAGAAACACATTTTAGCCTGCTGTCACAATTCTCTAAATCGTTTGTGAATCCATTTTATTTCAACAAAATTGCCTTGACATGATCTTAAAACTGCCTCATAAATTGATACAGTGCAACTTGTGGTTGCTGAGAAAATACATCGGTTATGATAGTCCTTTTAAACTAATAGGAAATCTTCATATGTATGCAAATCTCTACTTTCTTCCAGTCATTTGTCATTCTGATGTGTGAAGTCAGTGGGCAGCCTGTCGTAAATAGATGGGATGCCGGTGCTATACAGAGGTGCCTCACTGCAGATAATGAGTTTGGCCGGCCCTTGTGAAGTCACAAGGCCCTGCTGACATCCGGCATCCTGTCCTGTTATCTGAAGTTGACCACCATTTAGATTGACAAAAACCTTCTATTTTCCTGTATTTTTTCAAAGTTCAGTTTCCCTTTATTGGAGCCCCTGTATTCGCAGCTCCTCCCTACATTCCAGTTAAGCACTGGCTAGGCCATTTGCCCTGCACAGAAATAAGCCTTTAGAGACATCAGGTCTGGCCATGGGGGAAGTTTATCTTCAACCCCCTTAAAGGCGGACCACACTTCATTGCAGTTGTAAATAGCTAGGATGCAATAGCTTCAAAGGAATTCCCTCTTCAGGTCCAGAGGCAAGCAGGCTTGCAGTTGGGAAGCCATTTGCAAATTCTGCCCAGAGACCCGCAGATTGTCCTTGGCTGAATGAACTCACATATTGCATTTCCTAACATCAGCCCTTAATCTTTAAGCACTGTGTATTTTACGGATCAGGGTACACTTTGCTTTTGCATCCATGGATTTCTTGCTTTTCACACATCATTGGTTTGTAAATAGGACAACTGAAAGTACAGGGTTGTTTATTTCAGTTATTAATAAATATATTTTTAGTTATCTGTGGTTCGTTCTTATGCTGAAAAGAAGGTCTGAGTTGTCATAGGGCACCACCTTTTTATGGGTGGCAGTTTCAGTGAAAATGCTGCACTTATCTCTCAGCAATGAGATGTCCTTTTCCAATCTGCACTCGGATTACATTCATTTTCTTCCCCGTTTTCTGGATTTGAACTGCAGAAAGACACCCACATAGTTTGCCTAAAAAGGAAAATGTTCTGCATGAAGGTTTTTGAATATTGGAAGGTCATTTTTCCACTGAACCCTTCAGTTCTGTTGGTTTGGGACCTTTGTTTAAACCCCACAAACTCAGCCTTTCATCTTTCTGTTGTCGATAAATTGAGTACCATGTGGCGGGATAGCAATATCCACTGTTATTTCAGAGCTTAGATATCTGTGGGTTTGTAGAGCTATATAAAACTAAATATTATTATTATTACGTGCAAGAGCCGCCATCTTGGAAGTGGCCTCACACAGGTTATTTTGTTTTCTGGATGACAAGTGCATCATAAGCTGAGTCAGTGAACACAGGTGCTTGTGGGGCTCTTTTCAGATGTGCATGCAGGATGTAGCCTTATCCCTGAAGGTGTCTACAGACAAGCGTGTAGTGTTTGTTGCAACATGTATACCAGGATCTGATATTTTAACAAACATTTGACTACACTTAGATGCTTGTGCTCCCAATAAATGTGCCAGGGAGAGCTGACAACCTACAGGTGGCTGTACACTGATGCAAAAGAGGTGGAGCTTCAGTGTGCCTCACCCACAACCTCACATGAACAGACATGCACCAGATAGCGAGTCGGCTTCCTGAATGTGTCTGCACACTTAGGATTTCCTGCTTCTAGGCACCTACGTACCTCATAGTATTCAATGACACACTGAAGATGGCTCTGCATACAGGTTTCTAGAGATGCGGTCAGACATCTTCTCCAGAACATAACACGAGACGATGCATGTGGCTCAGGGGTCAAGTCCTAAAATTTAAAGTGGGGGGACTCATCGCCAAACACAATGGGATGTGACGTCGCCAGAAATTAGCATATTAGGGTGAAATATTCCCATTTCATTAAATTGGCTTTGGATAACCACCCAAATTGCACAGGACGAATGGCATTTGCCTTTCATACAATCAACACAAACACAAAACCAAGAGAGAATATTTTCTTCTAATAGTGTGTTTGAAAATGTTAAAAGGTGTCATGTTCTAAACTCCGAGAACCAATCAATCCAAATGTTTTCCCTGGAACTTGCATTAGTGAAATGGGACATTTCACTTTTAGCTGTTTATTTTTCACACTGGCTATAATGCAGTGGTGAAGTGTCCAGCCTATAAATCTGATGACTGTGGTTCGATCCCTGAGGTCGACTGTAATTCATAAATTCAAGGAGGACATTCAATGTTTCTCATTTTAGCTGGGGGGGAGGGGACTGAGGCCACCCTCTGAAAAAAGTGGGTGCACTCCGCCACCCGCGTGTCCCCTCGACTTGAGCCCTGATGTGGCTTCACACAGTGATTTTGTGACATGTGCTCACAGTTTTGCCTCAGAGACTGATTTGGCACATTGAATGTCGCTGTATCAGACACTCAAAACAATCATATGCAAAAGAGGCTGAACCATCATTCCCTCAGATGGCTGCTCATGCAGGTTATTTTGGGAATTTGAACACAGTGGTGCCCAGAGTATGCGATGGCGCCCTTCATGTGGGTACCACCGAAACATGTGAGGATGTGATCACATACCTTACCCTGGAGGCAGTGGCGTCGCTAGGGGACGTCTGGGGGGAGGCGGGCCCCCCCTGTGAAACCCTGTGCCCCCCCTTTCGCCCCCCCTCTACCTAAGACAAGCAGTGCCCATGTTCTCCCCCTACTTTTGTCTGTGCCCCCCCTACTTTGGTCTTTGGCCCCCTCTGTGCCCCTCCTAAATTTGATTCCTGGCGATGCCACATCCTGGAGGTGGTTGGCCATATGTGTATACCAAGGGTCAGAGCCCGCACCCTGGAGGAATCTACACTACACTTTCGGGTGGCGTATGGTGTGTTACACTGTCACACATTGGAGCAGAGGACCAGTTTCCTTTACAAACATAATATTTTCAGACCTACTGTTTGCTCATAAAAGTGTTGGTAGGAAAGGGTCCGAGTCAATCACATATCAAACCTTTCCCGGGCAAACTTGGTCTGTTTCAGTCACACATGTCTTTCATGTGTTCTTGCAAGTGATGTTGGATGTTATCAGGTGTGAATGACTCTGTCCCAGCACAACCGGGCTTTCATAGGCACCTGCCTGTCAGGAAATACGAAATGGCAGGGTGTCTCTGCTCGGGCGCGGGGGAGGAGACAGTGCCTGGGGATTATGAGCGCAGACAAACTTCAGCCAAGAACCCACAGACAGCAGAGCTCTCCTGCCTTCCAGACTGGAGCCGTCTACTCCCTCTCTCCTTCCCAGCGCTGCACTGCGCAGGCTCACCTTCTGCAGCACGCATGCCTGCCACTTATTCCACGGCTCAGCCTGCCTTCACACCACGCAGGGCAGCGGCTGCAGGGAAAGTTGCCCCGCGTGGACAGACCGTGGGAGGTCAAGGGTCCGGAAGCCAGGTCGTGGGAAGAGATCACCCACACCCGCGCCCCCCTTGAGGAACGGAGAACAGCTGGTGCTCAGGGCGACACTGTGGCTGAGCACCCGCTCCATCCCCACTGGAGATTTTTTCCCACTGGTGTCAGTTTTTTGTCTGGGTTTTGGCGTGCCTTTCTCCCCCTCCAGCCCCCCTTTGGCTTCGCCATCTGGGGGGCTGCACGGAGAGTCATCCGTTGCATGGAAGTTATTTATCCAAGGATAATCAGAGAGTGGCGAAATAATATTAATATTACACCCTGGAAATGTGCAGTTTGGCATCAAGTGCTCATCAAAGCATCCCGCTTTTGTGATTTATTGCCTGTCTGGTGAGTTGCACAAGGAGACCTGCGATCAGACGTTACTTTCTTCGGCTCGCGAGGAGGACCCGCCGCATTTTCCGGAGGGAACCCACCCTGAATTCTGGATTATTGAATTTTGGCATTGTTTTATTTTCGCCCCCACCATCATCACTCTTTCCCTCCCCGCAATCCGCGAGGTCGCTGTGCAGGGAGCAGCTCTCCTCGCTGGAGTGGGGAGGTAGGGAGCTGGGCGATGATGGAGGGTCCGCGCTACCGCCGCCACCACCGGCTGGCCAAGAAGAGGAGATCCAGGTCCCAGAGGGACCGAGACTGGGAGAGGGGTTGCGCCTCCCAGGGGGTCGGTAGGGGTGGGGGCAGGCGCGGGGGCTTCCTGTCCTCCTCGGGCTCGGACAGGGAAGACAATGGGGAGCCCCCCGCCCGGCCCAAGCCCCCCAGGAGGAAGAGGAAGGAGTCGTCCTCGGCAGAAGAAGACATCATCGACGGGTTCTCCGTGGCCAGCTTTGTCACTTTTGAAGCTCTGGAGGTAAGCCAGACGTGTGCAGAATGTCTCATTGTTCTTAGCTCTCGGCTGCTGGTGTCTCCTCCGGCTCTGCCTTTTCTGTATCCGTCTCTTTTTCTCAAGTGCACATTATAATGAAGAGGGACGGGGAGTGCGGGCGGAGGTGGGTGGGTGAAGGGGTGTGGGGGGGCACGTTCTATTATTGGTTGGAACTGGTTAACCATTGCATTGAAATGCTGCCTGGCGCTGCTTTGATTTCCTTTGCTCTGGGGGTGGGCTGTAGGGGGAGAGGCAGGAGAGGGGGGGGGGGGGGCGGTTATGTTGCCGTTGTGTGAATGTGCTATTCCCGTGTGTTGCTTTTTACTGGAGAGGTTCGTCTCCAGCGAGCGAATGTGTTCTTTTTTGTGGGAGACCCTGAAGCATTAGCAGGGGAGTGGTTGTGCTTTGTTTGTGTTTGACTAGAAGGTTACTGCATTATCCTTGCACTGAGCGGGTTGTTGCTTTTCTTGTGCTATGGGTCCAGTGTCGCCCCTGTGTAATTGAGGTCGCCGGGTCGGGAACTTGTAACCATGGCTTGTGCTGTCAACAGAAAAAGAGGACTTTCCCGGCCACATTGCACACTGCATCTGGTTCCCTGGCCTTGCCGTGCAGCCACCTCCAGTGTGCAGGCTGCAACAATTTTGCACGTGTGTGGCTAGACACTCACAACCATTACTGTGCAGCTGCTTCCACTGTGCTCTTGAAGGCTCTAGTGCACGTCTGTCCAGGAACACAGAGACATTAGTGTGCAGCCACCTCCAGGGTGCAGGCTCGCAGACTAGGAGTGTGGTGCATAACAAGCGCACAGATTCTCACAAGTTGAGTGTGAAGCCTTCGTCAGGGTGCACGGGAAGCCTGTGTTCGCATGGCAGCCTCTGTGTGCGGCCACCACAAGGGTGGACATTAAGCAACCCGGATATTTGCATGGAGAGTATGCACGGTCAGCATCAGGTGTTTGTGTTTGTAACCAGTCAAATACCATCCAGTATCTACGGCCACCTCAAGAACGCAGGACCAGCCTCCAATATACTTGTGTGAGCAGAACCAAGCAGGCCTCTGTTGCAGCCACCTGTAAGTTGCAGACTCAGCATCTAATGCACATGTATAACCAGGGCTCTCCCAAAGAGTCAGTGCGTGCAATCAGCTCCAGAGTGCATGTGTAAACACTGGTGTTCATGCGTGACTGGATCACCACGACCGGGCTGAATGCAGCCATCACCAAGGCCAAGGTTCCAGCCAGGCATGCGCGTTCTTAACCACCACATGCTTTTGTGTAGCCAACGCTTAGGCATAGGCTCATCCTTTGATGCACGCTTGAGCCCAATCACCCACACTCTGAGTGCTGCTCTCTTAATTGTGCTCCTTCAGCCCCTAGTTCATTGTGTAACCGCATGCATAACTGCCCCCACATTGCAGTCTTGACCTCCGATGCATGTCTGTTACCAGACACCATCAAGCTCTGTGCAGTGACCTCCAGAGAAAAAACTGTTTTTTTAACACACATGTAGGCCTATACCTCTAGAATGTTGTGTGTTCATCTTCTGGTGCGCATAGATGATACCCAAAAGGGTAAGGGCCTCCTATTTCATGCAAGCTCAGTTTCTGGTATACTTGTGTCACAGAAAACACCTTGTGAAGCTGCCTCCAGAATGCAAGTTGACCCCAGGTGCATTTATGTAACCAGACATCCCACCTCCTGGGGGATTCACCATCTCTGTGGTGCACATCATTGCTTATACACGTTTGTGAGCGCAACCAGCAGCCACTGCATGCTGCTCAGCTTCGGGTAGACCTATGAGACACCTGTCCCCCAACACTACAACTCTACTTACAAACCACCTCCTAAGGTGCATGCACAGTCAACCTTTCATGTGGTGGATCAGGCCCCTCTGCCTGCACCCATCTTCAGGTTGCAGGCTCAGCCACAAGTGTTTGTTCCAGGACCGCAATGAGTTTCTGTGTGCAGGTTTTCCTATGTGCAGAGCAGGCTCATCCTCTAGTATGTGTGTGCAATCGTCCACAATCCCTTGTCTGAAGACTCTTGTGGGCCTCAGGACCAGGCTGAAGTGCTTATGTTTTTGCACACCCCCAAAAGACTCCCATTGCAGCAAACTCCAGCGCGTACACTGCGATTTCGGTGCACTTGTTGCACCAAAAGCCAGTACCTCTTTATACTGAGCCATCTTCAGAGTAGAGCATCACACAGACTCTTGTGCATAGGTGCAACCACGCCGCACAAGAAATGCTGCCACACCAAGGGAACAAATTCAATGCCGGCACACACTTGTGAAGCCTCCTTCTCCACGTAACTTACCTGCAGATTTGTTATGCAGACTTATCCCAGGAATCCAATATCCTGCTCTTCTTAGTCCTGTTTAATTTTCACCCCACAGACCATGGTCTGGCTGCCTTCCCTGCCACCCTCCCGGGCAAGCTCTAATTGTGCCTCTAAACAGACAAGGATCTGTAATTTAAGACCACTACAGTGGTGATGTGTGCAGTATAACAATATAACAATATAGTATATAACATGGGCAAAATATAAGTGGATCCCGGCTACTACAACTCCCAGGATGCATTATTGGATTCAATGAAAATACAGCACTTGATGTTAGTGCCCTATCTGACATGAAATCATCATAGAACCTTTCCATGTGGTAAGAGTAGCTAGGACTGAGCAACGCATACCCTTGCAGCTTTCACTTGTCCAGGCCTGCCTCGATACTCCCTCCTCCCCCCCGCCGCACCCCGCCAGAAGTGGCCTCCTTGTTAAGAAACGTCTCTTCATGTGCCACCTGCTGTCAGATTATCGTTCTGCAGTGCTGTGCATTGCAGTGGTGGGGCTTCAAGGCACTCTCAATTGTATCCACTTGGCTTTATACTGGTCTTTGCAGACGGCTGCATTTAGATAACAATAACAATGAAATACTCTGTGTACACTGTGGCACTTCTTCTTCCAGGAAAGTGTATCTTTTCCACTGGGTAAAGTTTCATGTGCGTGCCAAAAGCGTAGTGTAACTTTGCTTTTCATGTGAGTGTTTTTAGAAGGGGATGGCGGCGAGGGGTGCAGCTATAGGCTTTGCTAGGTAACAGAAACAGGATCGAAAGAGAGATTGGCACTGATGGCAACAGTCATATCCAGCTTTAGCCTGGTTTGAAGAGGGGCTGATTTACCCTCGGGATGCAGAGCTTTTGGTAAAGAGTGCCAGTGGTATCAGACATGTGAAGGGTCACTGTGGGCCTCTTGGTCTCCTTCACTTGCGAGTAATTGGTTATTGAAGGTAGCTAGCTGTCCAGGGGAGTGTGTTCCTCGATGAAATGCTGCTAAGACTCACAACTAGGAAAGCAGCATTTCTGGTTTGGGATGAACTCGAAATGTGAATGATCCTGAAGCCGCCGACTACACCCATCCTTGGATTATCATATGATGGTGAAGGCCCACTGTCACTGTTTCTGCATTCTTTTGCGGCCGCCCCACATCACATTCACAACACAAGTGACTCTGAGCACAGGTGCATCCTTGATGTGAAACCCTTTCCATAGAGGCAGCAGTTCTCTCCTGAGCTGGGACCTAAGTCTGAGCAGAAGTGGACTCATATCTAGAAAAGAAAACATGGGCATGCTGGAAATGATATGGCACTACTTCTGACATCACAGGAAGTGACATCGGCTGATTGTTGAACGCCGTGATGGTCCATTGTACATATGTCTTGAGCAACTTTTAGAGAAAACGCAATTTGGCAGGACAACAATTGGTGATAGTCTCACACACATTTGGCTCCTGAAACGAGCAAATGCGGAAGGGATCCTAATTTGTTATGTTCTTTGCCAAGGAGTCCCTTATCCTCTGGATGGTGCATATATACAGTCATTTTTAGGTCTGTGTTTGGAGACCTGCATTCCATGATTTATAATGGGAAACACAAAACTACAAATCCCAGAATTCAATTAAAAACAACCAGACTGATTTCACTTTTCCCAGATGATATTGGGACGTTGTGGGTTGTACGCATTCATCAGGAATGGGTAAACCACAGAGGTTGTGAAGCAGCCTGTCAGACTTGCAAAAAGCGACGTTGGTGTAGACCCAAAATGATGTCCATGCTTATCACTGCTTGAGATCGCGATTCCTTAAGATCCACCATACTCAAGGGACCTTTACAAGTTGCATCTTGTTACATGTTTTTAATGTGTTTGCTGTGTAGGCCTCAACAAGTGGAAACCACCAATGGTGTTAGAATATGCCTTTTATAATGATACCTTAAAGTGAACATCAGAAAGAGCTGCAGACATACTATTTAAAGTGGATGGATGTTTAAAGCAAGGCATTGTTCTCTGATCCTAATAGAGTTGTGATCATGTTGATGTTTGTACATCATTGTTATTCCATCGCAATGGAATTATTTCCTGGCCAGAAGAAGTGCGCTCCCTATTTATCACATGCCTATTCTTCATGCCTGTTTAAGGGCACTTTGGATGCAGACATTTTCAGTGTGAAATGAAATGTTGGAATACATTTTCTGATGAATGCATCACATCTATGGTAGCTGCTGTGTGATAACACAGCAATATATTTACCATATGGAAAATAATTTCCTGTTCTAGAGCCAAACCGTGTAGAGGAAAGCAAAATGTGGTACAACACCTGGTCTTGTGTTTATTTGCAAATTTTATGCAATCACACATCTTGAGCTCTGACTATTTGTCTCTAATGTTGGACCGATTCTTTGGGAAACACATTGAAAAAGAGAGGTCAGGGTACTTGAAGAACACGTATTTCACACACTCTGTAATATTTTTATTTTATTGTATTGTTTAAAGCACAGACCGAGCACAAGAGTAGCAGAGCACAGTACAGAGTGCGGGTAGTCAGCGTTTGGACTGGCATCTTTTAACAGTAGTGCAGTACTGTGAGTTGAAGTCTGTGCTCGGTATGTGCGGTTGTTCGATTAGTCCAGGTATAATGCACTGATTACATATATACCTATCTTGGCATTCAGGATCTTCATATGAAATTATTTTCCCACGATGAAGAGGTGTAGAAACATCAACTCTCCAAATTTCCTAGCTTGAGAGTTTGTTCTGCTTGGGAAGTTGAAATGATTCAGGGGTCTTGAGACCAAAAAATAATGTCCCAATTTTACAGGTTTGGGAGAAAAGTGAGTAGCAGAAATTGTTATATCAGAAATCACTGATCTATGCCGCATGAGACTGTTGGAAATAGCAAGCATTGATTTTGCTGTCAAGCGCAGATCTCTCATCTAGACCCATTTCAGGGAGATGGAGCCCCTCCAATATCATGACATCACTTGACATGCAGTGGGGCTTGCCCAAAGAGGAAGCTTGGTTGTGAGCCACAGATGACATTGGTAGTTACGAAGATTAATAGACTTGTGAACAATTTCAATGGCAAAATGTTAAGCATTGGGTGTTTTTTCATTAGACAGTTTCTAAAGCAATAGAGTAATAGACATCTACCTACAGGAACACCAGCAGGAGGCGCCAAGTTGCACTTACGTGTGGTGAATGTGACCCTACTGCCAGGGTAGGGAATGGCAAATGCTAACTTGCCCAGATTTGCCTAAACTTTCTAAAACTCTTTCACTGGTCCTGTTTAGAGCAGGTTACCTACAATTGTATATGTTGTTTTCTCATTAATTCAATGGTTGCAAAATGTACTTTACTCTGAATGTTTTTTATAGATGGTTTGATGTTTAAGGACAGAAATATACGTTTGATTTGGAGCTGCAGTAAACAGAACAGAGGATTACTCATTACATGTATTGGTCCCCATGGAAAATGTGGTCCTGTAAATTGAGCCAATATAGCATTTGTTGGAGCTGCAAGGGAGATGTGGCTACCACCCTACACATGTTTTGGCTATGCCAGAAAGTTTGCTGTTCTGGGATGGAGTTCTTCTGTGTATAGATCTTGTGTTGGGTCTTTCCCTTCACCGTATGCCACTGGTTTGTGTGTTGGGTCTGTTCACTGTTAGTATTGATCTGTCTGCCAACAAGCTCTTTTGGGTATATAGAGCCCTTTTGGTGACCAAGAAACACATTTTGTGGTTTTGTTGGAAGAGTGATATCCAACCTACCATTTTTATATGGCTGCATAGTGTGTTGCTTCTCTCGATCTAGGAGCGAGTGGCTTTTCAAATTAAGCAGCAGGATAGGTATGACAATATTTGGAGTACATTTAATGAATTCCACGATTAACCCCCTCATCTCTTCTCCCCCCTTTTTTTCTCTCTTTCCACTTCCTCTTTCTTACATAATATATAATGTATTGATGGCTTGGATTTCTTATGTTTTCATGTCACTGACATGTGTAATTGTATTCCTGTTAATCTTTTTTCAGTAAAATCAATAACATTAAAAATAAAAAAAGAAATACAAGTTAGTATTGTGTTATTAAGGAATTAAAAGAGGGGTGACAATTGTACAATTTTGTCTGGTGAAACTTGCTGTATGAGAATGTAATGGTTAGGATCATTTTGTAACCAAATATTTAGTGTACGTGTGTGTGTATGGTGTTAGGTGAATGGTGCAAATGCAGTCCATTCATTACATTACACCAGTGGCAAATAGTATATCTTCAGTCACAAACACTGCTCTTCCAATTGTATTTGCGTATGCCTGTTGGCACCATGACATCAATCACAGTGGCAGTGCTGTCATCTTAATCATATTTCTTAAAAAAATAAGTGTATCTATGTGTGGTGCAGCTGGATATGTCTCTTTAATGTGAAGAAGGAATCTATTGTGTGCTCCAAAGCTATGGTGCCATTTACACTCATTATATTGGTTAAAGAAAATGGAGCACCACATGAAACCGACAGAAGACTTTCTTGGGTTGGCATTGGGAGAAAAATAAATCATGTTTTGTGATGCATATAATTTGTATATATGATGAAGCGGGAGCATATGAGTTCTATTGGATGATTTTGGCTGCTATCAATTTGGATTCTTAGCATTTCTTCTCCACTTGTCCCAAAATATGTGATCATAAACAGATGGACAGAACATGATCCACCATACTGCACAGTTTTTGCAGATTCTAAGTCTGTTGAACCAAAAGGCAGTGCAATATTTCGTTATCTCACTCTATGCTGCTGGTGGCAAGCAAGGATGCCCTGTGTAATAAGCATCTGAGGGTACACTTTTGTGCATTAAGGCTCTTTTGATGGACCACAGTGCCTTTGTCTTTAATTGTATGCTTTGCAATGATCATTTTCCTATTTAGAAGTCAGGCCGTTAGAGAATTACACGCTCTAACAATTCTTCTTTCCATGCAATTACTGCCTTTGCTATATACAAATAAATGACCACTTACCAAAGCATATATCATACTTTCATGAACTCAAAGAAATGCCTGATTATTAATGTATGCCATAAGGTTTTGAAATGCATGTTTTAATCCCATAACAGTACTGCATTGAATGAAAATGGTGAATATTATTGTCTTAATCTTCTTTACATTAGCACCATGGTCGGGGGGGGGCAAATCAGATGGCTAGGAACGCGTGCTTGAATCGCCGGTATAAGCCCACATTCCAAGCCGCTTCAGGGCCGGTTCCCCATGCCGACATCTTCCCCCACCCTGCGTCCCCTTTATTTGTTTCTCGATTAACCTCCCCCCAATTACCTTATTTTGGCTGCGGCGGTCCTCGCCGTCCGCAGCTGCGCCTTGCTCTCAGCTTCCCACGGCCACCACGGAAAGGGAAGCAGGGCTCCGTATCCCTGCCTTCCCTTTGCATGGCGGCCATGTTGGTAAGGAAAATCCTTTTTTGTTTTTTGCACCCCGGGTAGCCACTTTGGTAACCCGAGGTGCTAATGGCCTTATGTACCTGTTCCATGGGCAACACCGGGTGGTAACAGCCCAGGGTCCATTTTAATGCCCCTTGCTTCACTCGGGCCATTAACTGGGGCTGCGGGCCGTTACCCCCGGTGTTGTCAAGGAACGAGTACATAAAACCGCAGTATAAACCGGATAGGCAATGTTTTGCAGCTAAGGTTACAGGTGCCATGTTTTTACTCCAGTCACAATTCACATCTAATTGTGACATGCCCAGGTGCTTCCCATCTCTCTGTAATGATGGAAAAAGAATACACCAATTCACATGATTAAGAAATTAAAGAAGGCAATGGCGGAAAACCACATCATGAATTGAAGATGAAGCCTATCTTCAGGATGATACATCACCATACTTAAAACATATCAGACTTTTAATTCTGAAATTAAGATTTTGTGTTAGCAATGTGGGGCCACATTCTTGAATATTGCCTCCATTTTTCACCCCAGATCCATTTAAACTTTGGGGTACCTGTTCTAGACCAATGCCTGATGTTTAGACAGCTGTGCTGTAGGAAAATCAGGTGATATCATGACGTGTGGGTACCTCTAGCAGGCAAAGCAGGAAAGAGTGTAGTCAATGGCATGCCAGGCAAGGCATGACGTATATGGCATTATTCTGTTCCAGTAAAACCAATATATCAGCCTTTCAATTTAATTTTAGTCTGTCCCCCACTGCCAGTAACACTCCACAGGATGCCCCTGGATGAGTGCCTATTGGATGGGAGCCACACAACCACGGGCATGCACTAAGCCAAAACCCGACCCAAGAAAGAAAGGAAAAGCAAACAGAAAATTAAGCCACACATCAAAATTGCTCACTAAAACCTAATGATTTGCCTAATATTAACAGTTTTAGTGTCTTGATTTTTCATTATTTTCCTGTGCTTGTTCAATCATCAATGTTTATTCATACACTAACTTCTTAATGCTCTATTATGTCTCCTTCTTTCTATTAGTCCATTACCTTTCATACGTGACATTGTTGATTGGTAGGGAGCCAAAGTGCCCCTGCAAAAAAAGAAAATTAATTTCATTGTTGTCCTTTGCTCTACAAATTCCTCCTAGACTCCTGTGTGATTAAGTAAAGAATAAGGTAACATGGGACCACGTTCTTAGGAAGTATATGTAATGGTTAAGTCAAAGTCAGTGTACATCGTTTAGTTTAGTTTAGCTTCTTTATTTATACCGTATACCGGAACCTGGGGTAACTGGGCGCTACAAACTTATACAGAGGTTAAAAAAATGATACACACAGGATTGCATGAAAAAAAACAGGTGGTATTAGAGGGGCTACAGTCGAGAGAAACTATAGGTTACAGTGATATTACAGGCTCATTTTTTACACAGGTGAATCAACATGGGGCACATACAACAATTGATAGATATAAGTGCCGGGTGACCAGTGGTTACAGTTAATGGTCAAAGAAGGGTGATTACATTTTGCGCTGTGCCCTGGCAGTGTCGGGGACTGAGCAGATAGGGAGCTTCCCTAAGAGACCGTTTTTGACTTTTGCTCTGAACGTCCAGAATGAGGACTCCGTCCTTAAGCTGAGAGGGAGGGTGTCCCATTGTTTGGCCGTTAGCACTGGGAAGCTTGCTCCTGCGGCTCTTTTCAGATGGAACCTGGGCATGGTAAGGCATTGTGAGTAGATAGTCTGGGTAGGTCTGGCATGTTTGTGGAGGTTGAATTTAAACACTAGATATTTGGGTGCAGTGTTTGATAGGTACTTGTGGGTTATAACCAGCGTGCAAAGGGCAATTCTGTCCCTAATGGGGAGCCAATTGGCGTTCTGCCTGAAGCCGGAGATGTGCGTGGATCTAGGTATGCTTAGTGCAGCTCTTAGGGCGTTATTTTGAAGGACCTGGAGGACTTTTCCCAAAATTCTCTTGCTAATGACATTTGATTTGTTGGGTAGATTTGGATGATATTTACCCCCCTCCCCTCCAGAAAGTGTTGTCCTGTGCCCCCCCAACCTGGAAATATTGGGGCGAATTTGTTGAAAGGTGAAAAGGTTATTAAGAAAACAAACTGTTTTCGTACTACTGACATTCATTTTCCCATACAGAAAAAGTGCATTGATTGAACATCAATAGCGTTAAAACCGCTGGACGTATTCACAACAAATAAGAAATAACTTGGGTACAAAGTGCTGCAAGTAGGCCATTTGGTGGTTTGGGGCACATTTGTACAGTCATATTTATAATAGTCAATGGAGAAGCACCTGAAAAACTTGTATATAATCCCAAATGGTTCTCTGAGACAGAGAGGCTGAGGGGTAAGTCGCTCTTTTTTTGTGCTCGAATTATTGATTCCTATGTGAACCCTGAGGGAAGCCCAAAATTATAGCTGCTGAAAAGGCTATCTGCAGGAGGAGAAGGGTAGTAGTCAGATCAGGCTAGAGGTGGGGAGGGGAATAAGGACAACCTGCAAAGTCAGAGATTTGGTTGTGGGCTTCAGAGTTCTTTTGGGGTAGAAACGTGTTCTTATCAGGGGAACCCTTTGGGAATCTCACCAGACTACAGCATTAACTGCAAGACATGTTGGGAAAAAATGCATCACACCAATTGAAGAGTGAAAACGTGTAATTGGACACGGACTGAGAGTGAAACCACAAAAATCAGGACTGGCAGACCAAGAAAAGAGGAAGTGAACACATTGTGAGTGCCAGTGAGGACGGGAAACCCTTTCGGCAAACATTACATTGCCAAGACAATCAGTATACTCAGGAATGAACACCACGAAATGACGAAATGATCGAGGAATATGAACACCAGGAAATGATCGAGGAATAGGAAGAGGGAAAAAAATGACACTGGGATAGTCTTTTACACCTGCACAGGTCACATCTGCTAGCCAGGAGGACACAGGCAGAGGACACTGAGGCTGCCAGCTAAGTACCTTTGACACTGGGATAGTCTTTTACACCTGCACAGGTCACATCTGCTAGCCAGGAGGACACAGGCAGAGGACACTGAGGCTGCCAGCTAAGTACCTTTGACACTGGGATAGTCTTTTACACCTGCACAGGTCACATCTGCTAGCCAGGAGGACACAGGCAGAGGACACTGAGGCTGCCAGCTAAGTACCTTTGACACTGGGATAGTCTTTTACACCTGCACAGGTCACATCTGCTAGCCAGGAGGACACAGGCAGAGGACACTGAGGCTGCCAGCTAAGTACCTTTGACACTGGGATAGTCTTTTACACCTGCACAGGTCACATCTGCTAGCCAGGAGGACACAGGCAGAGGACACTGAGGCTGCCAGCTAAGTACCTTTGACACTGGGATAGTCTTTTACACCTGCACAGGTCACATCTGCTAGCCAGGAGGACACAGGCAGAGGACACTGAGGCTGCCAGCTAAGTACCTTTGACACTGGGATAGTCTTTTACACCTGCACAGGTCACATCTGCTAGCCTGGAGGACACAGGCAGAGGACACTGAGGCTGCCAGCTAAGTACCTTTGACACTGGGATAGTCTTTTACACCTGCACAGGTCACATCTGCTAGCCAGGAGGACACAGGCAGAGGACACTGAGGCTGCCAGCTAAGTACCTTTGACACTGGGATAGTCTTTTACACCTGCACAGGTCACATCTGCTAGCCAGGAGGACACAGGCAGAGGACACTGAGGCTGCCAGCTAAGTACCTTTGACACTGGGATAGTCTTTTACACCTGCACAGGTCACATCTGCTAGCCAGGAGGACACAGGCAGAGGACACTGAGGCTGCCAGCTAAGTACCTTTGACACTGGGATAGTCTTTTACACCTGCACAGGTCACATCTGCTAGCCAGGAGGACACAGGCAGAGGACACTGAGGCTGCCAGCTAAGTACCTTTGACACTGGGATAGTCTTTTACACCTGCACAGGTCACATCTGCTAGCCTGGAGGACACAGGCAGAGGACACTGAGGCTGCCAGCTAAGTACCTTTGACACTGGGATAGTCTTTTACACCTGCACAGGTCACATCTGCTAGCCTGGAGGACACAGGCAGAGGACACTGAGGCTGCCAGCTAAGTACCTTTGTATTTTTAAGGATGTGGGGCAACATGGACTTTGGGCAAGGCCAACAGATGCTCCCACTGACCATTGCCCAAGGCCATGGCTAGTGGGCTGCTGGAACTGGCCGAAGGGCATTGAACCCTGAGTTTGCAAGGAAGTTATTGGCCTTCGGTCATGGCTTGTGGCCTTCCCTCTTTTAAAATCATTGGTGCAACATTCTCAACTGTGGCAACTCACCATGGGCGAAGGCCATGTCTAGTGGGCCAAACAAACTATAACAAATGCCTTGAAATTCAGTGACAAAACTTTAATTAAGTGTGAGTTAAGGTGATCTGATTCAATCCAACAAAACCCTTGAAATTCAGGGTGTGTGAAAATTGGTGACCATCTTAACTCAACAACTCCCTTGTTGCAAAGCCCATGAGCACAATATGATATCACACAAGGAATTCACATTTAGATACTAAATTACATGATGAGGACACAAGTCACATGAGCTTAAAATGCACTCACTCAAAAAATATATTGCAATTAATTTTGCGTTCTTTTTAGAATGCTAAGAAAGGGTAGGGTTATGGTTAGTTATTCAAATGGATAGAGTCTAAATTAATCAGAGCATACCATAAAGCTTTTGCACAAGGATTCGAGAAGTCAAAAAAAAGAAGCGCTAGGAGAAAATTCTTAGTCCATGGTGTGCTCAGGTCTGCTCTATATTCAAGCTGCAGATATTAGTGCATTATTCATGAAATGTTCATAGTATAGCACAAGTAGAAATCCAAAGGTTTTTCAAACATTTCAATCATTTAATAGCACAAAAAGGCAATATGCATCCACAAGGTGTGTTTTCCAACAGTGTTAGTAATAACATCCCGATAATAATCAGAGTAACATTCTTCTCTACCTTTGTGTTTCGCGTACAGCTTGCTAAACGCGAAATACAAAGGTAGAGAAGAATTTTACCTCTGATTATTATCGGGACATCATTACTACTCCAGATACAGGAAGGCTTCATAGCCAGTGTCCAAGCCCTGAAGACTGACTATGTCCGACATGCATTTGCAAACACGGTTGGGACACACACCTTCTGGATGCATATTGCCTATTTATGCAATTAAATATTTGAAAAAACCTTTGAACTTCTACGTGTGAAATACTTTGAACATTTCATGAAAAATGAACTAATATCCACAGCTTGAATTCAGAGCAGACCTGAGCATACCATGGACTATGCATTTTCTCCTAGCTCTAATTGTTTGGACTTTTTTATGCTGCCATACTTAGCATTCAGGGAAAGGAGGTTGTATTAGTGTTTTGTCTTTATATTGTTCCTAATAATTTTGGCCTATTTGCTCCAATACAAAGATAGTGAAGACATTAAATTATCCCAGGCAGCCACCCTGATTCAATGTCAAGGGTAGTTATTTACAAGTCCAAACAACGTGTCAAAGTGACATCTAACATCTCACCTATAATTGACCATCGGCTGCCCAAATAAGTGCTGCGGGTGGCTCTGTGCACAAGAACATGCAAGTTTTAATTTGAAAGGCCAGTGACTTCACTGTAAATGAATAGGAAAGATCTTCGAAAAGGAGGTGATGTTTTATACTTTTTTAAGGAATGGAAGAGGGACATGTCTAGAATCCCATACACTTCATCAGTGGGATCTTTTAAAGTGAAGAATTGCATAGTTGTCAAAAGAAATGATCACAACAGGATCCATGATAAAAGAAACAGGAAATAACCCTTCAACTCCCCTCCAAGAAAGCTCGTGTGCTGGTTTCCTCGGCATGGGCTTTAGTTATGGATGCGTCTCGAAAGTAAGAAGTTGTCATGATGCAACGTTGTGCCTCCTTGTTACAGAGTAAAGGGCTGATTCGGAAAGCGTTTTTCAATTGGTTCATCCCATTGAAGAACGCTTTGTGAAACAGGCCCTAATTGTGGTCACTTTCATCAGCTCAGCATGCCAAATTGTGAGTCTGTATGGACAACGTGGCAGCCACATATGCTGGTGGCATTCCCAGTAATCCCCTACCTTCAAAAGTCAAAATGATTTGCAGACAGATTTCTGTGCTCATTATATAGGTTTTGGATAAACATAGAGATGGCCAGCACAGCGAGTGATAGGAAGGTCTGACACAAGTGTAGATTTCCCGCATTTGTAATGAGTGAATGGATGTGTGTAGCATACAGTGCTTAATTTGTAAACAAATAAGTGCCAAGGTATAAATATTTTCAAGCACACCCATGACACATCTGGACGGGTAGCTTTCCGCTCACCGTTGGCATGACCCGTGGCTGCTCCCCTCAGTGTCAACATGCATGGATTGATTAAAGCTGCAACTCCCACTGGCTCATTGGGGTTGATGGATGTACTGACTATGGCTAATGTGTGATTTACAAATTCAAATCAGCATAACATAAAATAACATACTTGCATCTTGCATGAGACAGCTGTTGAAGTGTGTCTTTAAACACAATCATTGTTAACATTCTTTTCTGATTTTATAGATGCGTCTTAGGTGACGGACAGTGAAAATAATAAAGTTGCCAAACACCAAATAGTAATTGAACTGAGACAATAAGTTCTGGGGCTCAGAAATAAGTGCCAGGCCTGAGCCCTGGCAAACACCCTCACACATTAAGCACTGGTAGCATATCTCGGCGGAGTGAAGTACCTCAAGGACCGAAGTTAGATATCAGATTTGCTGCTTGTGAAAAGAGGTCAGTGAACATGTGAGTGGGTTAATCCGTTAGCCACGGAGTCAACAGTTTTTAATTTTGGGAGTGAAAAGGGACGAAAAGTACAGAAGACCAAGCATGTGATTTGTCAGAGATGTTTTGACTGTCCTATCTTCACTCAGCCACAACAGCTTTGAGGATATCAACTTGGCCAATCTGGCAAATACATACAGGGTGTGTGTGCGCCCTGAGGCCCACGGGCATGTGGCGCAATCTAAGAAATAAAATAAATAAATAAATAGGGCGGCAGCTGATGCAGCACATATCAGCAGATTCACATTAACTATACATGAAAATAAAAAGTGGGCTATTGTTAGCACGTGTGCTCATATGTTAACTGCACAGTATTATTAGAGTCAATGTTAAAGTAGCGTGGCACGGGAAAAGCATAGAACAACAATCCCAGTGGGGTTGGGGAGCGCTTGACAAGCGGCATGGCGTGGGTCCGTTCTGCATTAGCATCTTCCCAACAGCGTCTTTGCAATGTACACGCGTTCCTTTATGTTAATCAGCTTTTCCTCCTTAAATGGGTGCAGTCTTACATGGTGGAAAGTTTGACATATAGATGCTGGGTGGCCGCATTACGTAATCTTTTCTGCGCTGGAAATTGGGACAAGGTCTTGTTGGTGGAAGCCTCCGCCACAAAACCTTTTTTACACCGTGAGCATGTGTACACAAATGTTTACATTGGTTAAACATGCAGCACATGGCCGTGTCCCTGTCCATTCTGCATGTATGCGAGAGGCACATAGGCACCCCATGTTTACCCAGCGTCAAGGTAAACGTGTTTCAAGAGAACGATTTTGTAAAGGGCCCTGCGACATGTTTGACTTTTTTTGCTGTATGTAGCAAGCACAATACTACACAATATCTGCCCGGGTGTCTTTCCTGCTCTGCAGGGAAATTGCAGAATTTTGTACTGGAGAAAAATCTACACAGTCCTCCTTCCCCCTCCATTTACACGGATTGAAAAAAAAATAACATTTGCCTTGAAAACCTCCCCTTTTTGTTTGTTTTACTGCACGTACACATTCTGGCCTTTCAGAGGCACACAACCTTTCAGCCTCTGAATTGGCTGGTGGCCTGCAGCAAAAACACGCCAATAAAATGATTCCGCTCTAGGAGTAGGAATTGGTAGTGGCAGAGTGTAACCATGGGTGAAATCCGGAGATTCTGGTCGACCAGACTACATTTCGTCCACCCCTGTGTATGAAATGGAGCACTCTGGTTTGAACAGTAACAAAATGCCATGTGGGATTGAAGTGATGTAGACCATTCCATTATGGGGATAGCACGCGGATAACTCCCCATCTTCTCTGATGATTAAAGACAACATAAGGCTTTTCTAGGGAATCTATTGTTCTGCCTTGTTCTTCTGCAAGCCTGGTGTAATAGACATAAAGAAAGGCCAGCTGGTGTGCTTAGATGTACACAGCTGTGTAGCTCTGCTGTGCTACTTTCCAATATCCTATCTACTGTATTACGGTTTACAGGTGATTTATTCACTGTAAGTGTGGTAGGTTAATCCGCCAGAAATCTCGGATTTTGCCATCTGCAGTTTCCATGAAACAATTTAATGTCGATGAAACAGTCCATGACGTCACTGACATAGACGTGGTAAAAGAGTAGCAGTACTTGTCCACAAAGGATAGAGTGTCTAGGCCTGCTTCTAGCGTGGGTTGCAGCCTCTTCAGAAAAGGTTAGAGCAGTCGGAATAGGTAGTGTCAAGGTCAGATAATTCCTGGCACACTAGCAATCTTGTGATCCTGAGCACAGGGTCAGACAGTTCCTGGCACACCAGAGGTCTTGTGATCCAGAGCACAGGGTCAGACAGTTCCTGGTACACTAGAGGTCTTGTGATCCAGAGCACAGGGTCAGGCAGTTCCTGGCACACTAGCAATCTTGTGATAAAGAGCACAGGGTCAGGCAGTTCCTGGCACACTAGAGGTCTTGTGATCCAAAGCACAGGGTCAGACAGTTCCTGGAACACTAGAGGTCGTGTGATCCAGAGTACAGGGTCAGACAGTTCCTGGCAAACTAGAGGTCTTGTGATCCAGAGCACAGGGTCAGACAGCTCATGGCACACTAGCAATCTTGTGATCCAGAGCACAGGGTCAGACAGTTCCTGGCACACTAGAGGTCTTGTGATCCAGAGCACAGGGCGAGGCAGTTCCTGGCACACTAGAGGTCTTGTGATCCAGTGCACAGGGTCAGACAGTTCCTGACACACTAGAGGTCTTGTGATCTAGAGCACAGGGTCAGACAGTTCCTGGCACACTAGAGGCCTTGTGATCCAGCGCACAGGGCAGAGAGTTCCTGGCACACTAGAGGTCTTGTGATCCAGAGCACAGGGTCAGGCAGTTCCTGGCACACTAGAGGTGTTGTGATCCAGAGCACAGGGTCAGGAAGTTCCTGGCACACTAAAGGTCTTGTGATACAGAGCACAGGGTCAGAAAGTTCCTCGCACACTAGAGGCCTTGTGATCCAGAGCACAGGGTCAGACAGTTCCTGGCACACTAGAGGTCTTGTGATCCAGAGCACAGGGCCAGACAGTTCCTGGCACACTAGAGGCCTTGTGATCCAGAGCACAGGGTCAGACAGTTCCTGGCACACTAGAGGTCTTGTGATCCAGAGCACAGGGTCAGGCAGTTCCTGGTACACTAGAGGTCTTGTGATCCAGAGCACAGGGTCAGAGAGTTCCTGGCACACTAGAGGTCTTGTGATCCAGAGCACAGGGTCAGGCAGTTCCCGGCACACTAGAGGTCTTGTGATCCAGAGCACAGGGTCAGACAGTTCCCGGTACACTAGAGGTCTTGTGATCCAGAGCACAGGGTCAGACAGTTCCTGGCACACTAGAGGTCTTGTGATCCAGAGCACAGGGTCAGGCAGTTCCTGGCACACTAGAGGTCTTGTGATCCAGAGCACAGGGTCAGGCAGTTCCTGGCACACTAGAGGTCTTGTGAGCACAGCCTTCTTTGCTTGTCTTTTCTCTTGATTTAGCTTATTTATAGCTAAGACAGGTTAAGGTGCATCAGGTCCTTCCAGGGACCCAGAGCATGGACCACTAGACCCCGTAACCTCCGCTCATTGTGGATGTCTGTCACAAGGAACAGACCGACAAGGACGTGTCACTAGG
Organism: Ambystoma mexicanum; assembly: GCF_040938575.1. Taxonomy (NCBI): domain Eukaryota; kingdom Metazoa; phylum Chordata; class Amphibia; order Caudata; family Ambystomatidae; genus Ambystoma; species Ambystoma mexicanum. Next base: position 347,155,877 of record NC_090931.1, read on the forward strand.
AAAAGAGGGGTCCTTGAGGAAAGAGGAGGTGAGGAATGGTGACAAACTGAGATGCCCTTGATCTATCTTGGTTCAACGACAACGTCCTGTAAGCTGTCGACCATGATGATGCAGTGGGCCCACCTGCCTTACCTATGACCCAGTCCTCGGTGTCGTGGCTGCTGGAAATCACACATCTTTTTTATGCCGGACCTCCAAGTCCTCTTCTAGGATCTCTGATCATCGGTGGGGTGTGCGCATGTTTCTTTCACGGTTCTGTACCCACTCTGTTCCCGGGCTGGCCTTGTTGCAGTATGTCCTCTCTCTTGGTTTGTATCTTCATCTTCCTCCACTGCTTTTCCGACGAGCGTGTTGCTTTACTTATCTAGTGGTCTTCACCCGGTACTGCGACGCGCCTCCTGTGGCTCGCTGCCTGTGTCCCCTGCAGGCTCCCAGATTTCTACGCTTGTTTGCAGATGTAATGCCAGGCGGGTACTGTAACACAAACAGTGGCAGTGAAGTACCACACTACAATGGAAAGGTCATTTTTGTAGCCATTGATGCATGAAAAAGTGTAACACCTTTAGACTGAGCTATGGTAACGTGTGTACCATTCAAGTGCCCTAAATTCTCATTATAATGTACTTTTTCCATCAGAAATCATGGTCCCCATAGCTGGCCCGTACCCAACCTCAAATTTTATTTCTGGGCATTTATGGGTGATCGGCTAAAATAACATTCGAATTTTAGGAATGAATTCTGAAAACATGTATTGTATGTGTAACATTCTATTTTTGTAAAGGTTTGCAATAACCCAACCAGATTCTTCTCATTAGATAATGCGGATATAGCACAATTAATTTGGGATAGAGTGAGTGCTGGTAAAGAAGTCTTTTTGACTGCGGAAGTGATCAAAATGTTGGATGAGCATGGCCTCATTATGAAATATTGAAAACGCATTTTGTAAACGTGATGACATTTTTATTGATTATGGATTCATGAATTATTTTATAGTAACAGAATGTTTTCTGTTTATTTTAGTAACATTGTTTATTGTTATAATATTGAAATATTAATCAGTGATTTATGCATTTTATAAAGATGCATTGCAGATGTGTAAAAGTTCAAATTTTGAACATATGCACGATAAAAAAAAGTATATAAAAATAACCCGTAAACAAAAAACGTGTGACTCCCTAGCTCATCATGACACTCTTTTACAAATTACAATTCAATTGAAAAAAGAAACAGACACGACTGTCTGATTGTACTGACATTGCATGAAAGAAAAAAAAGTATTTCCCTTTTTTCCAGTATATGTCACCTTTCGAATTTCTATGGTTCCCCCAAAGACGCCCCAATTAGTTGCAATGCAAGCACAGCTTCTCTGAACATCCCATCTTAATTAGAGTGATAAGCCTCACCTGCTTCCCGCGCTCTTCGCCATCCACAGCTGCATGGCGAGAAACAGCTGCCATCTCGCCAAGACCTCCAGCCTGATCAGTGCATGGCGACGGCAGAAGGTGGCAACTGCAAGTTTAAACCAAAGCCCACGTGCAGCTTTAGAAACAAAGACACCTGACATTATTGTGTACGTCGTTTCATCAAATGCACACTAAAGTTAGATTGTCTTTCATGAGACTTTTGAAGGTATTGTATAGTATGGTGAATGGGGAAAGAAGCACTGTCATCTAATATTTTAAACTCTCGAGGTTCTCAGTGCCAAGATGTGATTCAATCCGCAGTGTGCGCTAGATAAATGCACCATAAATCTCTTGAGTGCAAATGATCATAGGATATTTTATTGAAGGGGTGACGACGTGGGGGTGAGGAGTTGGAGCTGTTGGTGCGCCTGCATATGTGTGTTGCATGTGTGTGGAGAGGTTCCTGCTAGCATAACCGGCACCAGCTTATTCCGGCGGAAGCAGCCTCCATTTTCTTTCTTCAATCAATTTGTTGTCGTTTAACTTGGCAACACGCCACAGTGGAGACGGCTTCAGAGCATTACTGCCTTATAAAATCCCTACACGCTGTAATGGATACTATGATAAATGCGGCTTGCAGGCAGTGGCAAGGGGCTAGTGCAGGCAGGGGATGTGGGGAGGGGGACGTTTCGCTGCAACAGCGGATCGGGCTGTGACACTTAGTCAAAGCCCAATGATGAAATCCTTTGGCTGATTTACCTTCAGACAATGCAATAGTTGGCCTCTGTTTATTTTCCCCGGCACCCACGCGCTCCAGGGTGGGAGCTCATACTCGGCGTTAGGAATAGCGAAGGATGATTATAATTAGAGCGGCTTAACTTCCAATGTGGAGACGCTGTGGACTTCGAGACGATCAAGCTGGTGCGGTACGGATGGCGGCTTTTCAGACCCGCTCGTTTGATTTCTTAAGTGCCTGGCCAAACGTTTGCTTTCTGTAGTGGTGACCTGTGGGTAACAGTATCTCAGAGCGTGAAGATAAACAACCCAACTGTCAAGAGGTAGCATGATAACTACTTAAAAATGGTGGGAAGCAAACAACCAGAAACGCTAAAACCATATAGCATGGATAGAGGCGGTTAGCATAAAGCTGGTCACTAAGCAGGCCAGGTGGGTGCTCATATAAGTAGGTGAACGGTAGACCACAATGACCATTGGCTCCTCGGCCATCCCTGTCTATGATTCTTGATCTCAAGGGACGCATGTGTACAGCTGTGAGTAGGCATTACCATCTTGCCCCTAAGGACGGCTTTTTTGGGTGAATAACTCACTATGTTTGCTGTGACGGTCTGTTTTTCTTTCAGCTCGTACGGTTTTAACAGTTTTCAATGTTGTACAAGGCCTTGAAGCAGTCTAAAGGGGCCAAAGTGTGCCGGTTGGATTTATACCAAAAATTCAATTGTATTTTTAACTAAAAAGGGGGCATTATCCGTCAATAGTCGGATGCGTGCAGCCATTACAACATTCGCCAGTGCGTGAACTCTTTGCAAGGAGGATATTGGAAAGTACAACTCAGTGTACTAGAGTTAGATACATTTCCTATGTGCGCTTTGCGCGTGTATCATGTTGCTTCTATACATTTCCTTCCCTAAAAAAGATCATTATGCGGCTGTCATCACCAGATTAGAAGATCCCGGGGGCAGGTTAAGCAAGAGAGGAAATTATTCATGCTCCAATTTGTGAATCAAAACATTTTGCAATAAAATGGGACATCTATTGGAAGATCACAGCTATATTACTATGGAGGAGCTCGGTAAATGAATTTGGGTATCTGAGCGTCAATTCCTAAAATATGCAGCATTAATGAATGCAGCCACTAAATGCTGTCCAGATTTGAGAGCTTAATCCTAGTCAAAGCAACTGATATGGACATTTCTGGATATGGGCAGAGGTTGCAAGGTGCTGTCAATGATAGAGTGTGGACGGTGCCCCCTTCCGCCTTTAATGAAAGCCAGAATGACGTGTTCCCAGGATTTGCCCGTTGACACCTTGCACTCGCAAATGTAATCTAACTCACTTGAACTATTTAGAGCGCACACACACTTAACCCCATAAGAGATTCCCTTCATCAGAAGTGATAGATAGGCAATTTTTCCTAAATAGGTATTTTCGGAGCCCACCTTCTTTGACTTGGGAGTGTATACTGATCCAGCAAATCTGGGATAGAGTAACCAGTGTGTTAGAGAGTATTATTGATGCAGGCAATGTATCAGTTCCCCCATCCCTGCTGGTTAGTCCTGATTAAGTGGAAGATGGGGGGTGGAATTGTAAACAGATCCACAAATCATACCCACAGTCCGGTAAAATGGACTATAGCAATGGATTAGAAAGCAAGAAAAGGCACCATATGTGAAATAAGGGTGAATTATCTACTGCCATGTTCTAAAGCAGAACTTGTGGTGCGGGAGGGGTTGAAAGAAATGTTTCAAATAATGGTTAACGTTGTGGATTGGGGAGCTCCTCTCAGTACGTTACAAGCTCCCACAACCAAATATTCCTGGTAAATTATGGTAAAAACAGACAGGAAAACAGTTTTTTGAATGCGGGATATGGTCCGTGAGATCACCTCAAGCAAATACGAGAACAGGAACAGCGCTGTCAATATCGCAAGGGATATGCAGCATTGTTACAGGAGTGTGGCTGAATGTAACAATTTATTAGCAACTGGATTTCCATTTAATTGCTAGATGGATCCTTAAGTGCCAGAATAGGAGTAATGTATTCATGATGCCTATTGAACCTGCACATAATGTGCACCTAATGTGACAACTGTGACATTAATACCCCTAATATCAAAAACACCATCACTAGCCACGCATTCAAGACAGCCCACAGGTTCCATCTCTTTCACATTGAAGGATGTCCCACACTACCCAGAAACATTCACCACTCCCCTTAAATCCTCTATGTGCTGCCATGGTACTTTTCTGGACATCCCCCTGCAAATATGCCCTGTCTGTTCATTGGTGATAGTACCATCCCGGGTTTATGTTACCCTGCTCACTTATCATTACCTAGGTTATTCTCTGTTGCACAAGTTCTTTCAGAAGGTGCCCAACTGCGAGGCTGCCACGACCATTGTATGCACCAATGCAGATGTTTCATGTTGAAGCACCATGACCTCAGTATATAAAATAAATGCACAAACACAATTGGCCTCATTCAAAGTCGGGTGATAAGCCGGCAGTGCTACCGGCGGGATGCTGCTGGACTTTAACAACATTTCCGCTGCCCAAGATCTAGGTGCCACCGGGACATTACCATCCATGGGACTCCACAGGAATGGGGACTCAGAAGCACCAGCACAGTTAGTTTCTGGTGTTTCCATGACAACGATGCCTGCTGGGGCCGATGCACCTGGCAGGACAGACCTGCCAGGCGCCTCTGCTCTGGCAGGCAGCGTTGCAATCTGCCGGTCCGGAAAGGGTGCCGATACGGCACCCTTGTTTCCATACCGGAAGACTCCTAATGAGGCCCAATGTATGCAATCTATGATGCTCAGTTAGATATGCATGAATATCAATGAATGAATTAACACTTAAAAATTAAGATGACACCAGTAAAAGTAATTTAAAAATGATGTGACGTTTCCTATTATTTTATCAATTTTTGATTGACACTATAACATGCAGAACACCTCATATCGCATATCATGGGGTTCAGAAAATGACCTAGGGCTTACCTTATGTACCACATTATGAGGAAAAATACTGGTAATAATTAACATTGATTACCAAGTGCTCTGAAACTGGATTCCCATGGTAGAAGCACCATAGAAAATAGCAGAATTATTATAAGTGTGACACATCTATTATATATTAAAGATCTGTTTTTGAACTGTTGAACGCAGCATCAATTTTTATATTGGTTGTTCTTTAGATCAAGGCTCAAGTAGAGGGTAAACGCGGGTGGACAGAGTCCCCCACTTTTCCAGAAGTCCCCCACTTTTTTCAGAGGGCACCTTGATATGCTAATTTCTGGTGACACCACATTCAATTGGTATGTTAATGAGTCTCGCACTTGTTTTTTAGGACTTGACCGCTGCTTTAGATTGGCAAATCATTCCACCATGCACAGCAAATAATGGAGAATCAGTAACTCTGCACCTAACTACATTATACGAGGCAGGAGTCTACAATTTAGGTCCACCACATGGAGCCGCTACATGCTTGCAGGATGACCACACATCTAGGTACTTGTAAATCGAGTGGATGGGAATGGTATTTCTTATATAGAGAGTGGTTATTCTGAAAACCTGATGCTGTTGTTGTTTTTGAGCACTGCACTCATAGACCTCTTATTGAAAGACTTCATAGGTATTCTGTGATTGGTTGGAAGAATCTGAATACCAAAAGCAATTAAGAATACTGCTGGATGGGCGATGGGAAAATCTCTTCCTGAATGACAGGTTTTTGAGAGAAATGTATACATTCCGCTGTAAACCAGAAAATGTTTTGAATGATTTTTCCAAATTGCCACGCCCAGTGAATTATAAGGTGGGCAACCCTACGGTCAGTTGGTTGTGAGACAAGTTTAGATGCGACTTGAATTTCTATAGAAATCGATAAGTTAGTCTCTAGCACACCAAGTTTTGGGAAGTAGGGGAGTGCTGTAGAGCGAGGGGCTTTAGGCAAAGACAAGGATGTCAATTGTCAATATGGTTGAGCTGAGCATAATGCCATATTTTAAATAACAGCATGAGTGTATAGGAGCAAGAGTTTGAGGCAAAATGTAATGTAAAATTGCACATTTGACACTCTTATGGGATACGGCTGTAGAGTATCTACATAGTACTATCCTGTGTTCCAGTCCAGCTAAAATATGGAAGTGGGAGTATTTTACTCCCTATTTTTTAAAAATTGGGAGTAAAAATAAATGTACGGAGTAAAAATGGAAATTCCGATTCCCAACTGGAGTATTTTCTAATCAAGTAAAAATATGTTTTAACTGGAAAACTGAAATATTTTTGCCTTAATTAATTTTTCCACCTTGTTATTCATGCACATTAATGGAGGATAGCTCAGTGGCCACGTGCTCGCCTTGGAAGCAAGACAACACGAAGCAACACAGGTTCGATCCCCGGGTCCATACTTAGAAACATCTGGGTATTTAAGTGTGTTATAAATACGCAACTAAGACAACAAATAAAAACAAATTGTGTAACAGCACCTCGATGCCCCCGGGTTGTGTGAGCGCTTTAAAAATGCAAATAAATAAAAAATACATGTTTACTTCTTCCGATCATGCCATAATAATTGCAGTTTCTTCCTGTAGTACTGTGTGTGCTACCGGTCCAAACATATCCATTGAGTTGCGTGGGTGAAAGCGGGGGCACCAGGTTCTACATGACTGTTTACTATTTTTTGTTGAGTGTTTTTATACTGCCCATTTTTTTTGTTTGGGAAGTATTTGCCTATTTTTAGGGAGTAAAAGTGGCCTTATGTGTAGAGCTGGTAGCATAGCAGTAGGTAGATAGAGTTTGAGGGTACTATGTAAGAGTGCATTATCTATAGTTCAGACCTTTAATGTACCAGGGATTCCGCATCAATGCGCACAAAGTGTGAGGGTGAGTCTGATTTGTAAGAGGAAGTCATTCCAGATTGGGGGCGCATGAAGAAGGCTTATTTCTGGGTCTCCTGCGTTTGCACAGTCTGCCAATATGATGATTCTGTGAGATGGAAAGTCATCCAGAGACTGCACGCTTGCTGTCTAAGTTTCAGTGTCATTTTCACTGGGGCTTTATAAATAGGAACGTATGATTTTAAGAGAATGGCACATTTAAGAGAAGCCAGCAGAGCTCTGTCTCGGCTAGAGGAGTCAGTGGCTGAATAAGTGATGACCTTTGATCAGTTACACTGCTGTATGTAGAATGTCTCTCATTGATGTAAGAAGGGATTTAAGATAACTGTCTGCAGTGTTTCACCGGATCCTCGAGGCGAGAGAGGGCTTGTCATCTGGCAATCGTTTTCTGGGAGGTAGGGGTTTATTCTCTTGAGCAGTTTTACTTTCTACAAGGCTGGATGTATTTTCTTGAGTCTGAGGGTCTTGAGGAAGATGTTGTTTTCGATGTGAAAGCCTCAATCATTTGGCAACACATTTCCCAATAGCATCTTGATTGCCCAAAAATATGTCACACAGAGGGGTGTTCGTGCCAAATTTGATGCGTGCCCTGATCAAGCACCGCTCAGTTTCCACTGTTTCTGCTCAATCATATACTAATGTCAGCATGCAATTATTTCAAAGGAGAACGCCTGCATGGTGGAATTTGAGGTCCACTGCCAGTGGAACCGCAAGTGTGCTTGCATTCAGCTAGACCTCAGTATATGTTGAGCATGAACTCCTGTCTACAAATGGATGTGTTAGGCAACTTATCCTGTGGCCATAACTTTCACAATTGCTGCAGAACTTACCTACAATATGGCGATCAGACAAAAACATGATTCCATCTTAAAAATGAAGACCGAATGGATATCAAACAGCCACAGGCATCATTCAAAGCCTTCCCCATTACAAACTACATGTATCCGGCGGTGAAGAATTGCAAATAGTATTTTCAGGATCCCTTCCTGCACATTATTTAGTTGATTTTCATTGACACAAACAATTGTCTTTCATTCTAGGTTAAATTGCGCTGAATCTTGGGGCTAGTTTGCACAGTTGGAGCAGAGTGCAAGTGTGTGTGATTTGGGGGGATTGCCATTCCAGTGTGCGTCCGTGTACATGGCGTGTTGGCAAGTTGTCTAAGAAGCAATATCACTCTCCGATTCGTATCAGGCTGACTGAAAGGCAGTGTCTTGCTTTATATGGTAGCCTGTCTTTGCATGACACATTCCAAGAAATGTCCTAATGCATCCATTTCAGTGATTCGGCCGGTGGAGGATTCACACTGTGAAATGATCTTAACTACCATAATGTGCATGTTTTTTTAAGTTCATCATCGTTGCCAACTATGTTTTGATGAATCCGGTGTACTTGACTGATAGATTCACAAACCGTATGCTGCCATGTCTAGTGTCAATACATGACAACAACTATGCAATGTTGTGGAGCAGAGCAGACATTTTCATAGTACACCAGGATTGGTAGATGGCCACATACAGGCATTTGACAATAGAATTTAAGATTCAATTGGCTAAGTAATTCCTCTAAAAAAAAACAGTGCTGGCCGCAGATGCTTGCCTACTGCTACGATGGAATGCCATTGAACAATGCATAATACGGTGGTGATGGTCGGTACACTGAATCCGGCTTTCAGGATCACCCCAAAAAAAGATACAATTCTACTGCATTGAAATTCAGTGTATGCCCGTTGACTCGTATATGTCTATATCCTGAGATCCTGATTGGGTCTGACGATGCAGTGACTTGACAAGTTACTTTTAATGCAATGATATCATTGCAATGCACCATAGTCATGGAAACGCTGGTTGGAGGCTCCAAATGGCCCATGAGGCCCACTTCTAACCCTCTATACTCAAACACGCAATGCTCATGCCAACTAAGCAACTCGTGCATGGCAATTGAAGAATCCTCTCACAAGACATCAAATAGAATGCCACACTTCAACGCTGGACTCATATTACACAGTCCTGGACAATGCACCATAGCACCACATGCATCCAAGGATCCCAAATGCCTCCATGCCTTCGACTCTGGGCACCTAGAAACAGACACAGATGCAGAGCGCAGGGTACTTCCGATCTGCATGCATTAACACGCCAGAAAGGCTTTCCTGCATGTTTCCTCTCTTCCCACTAACCTACACCCTCCAGCCACCTCTGTTTCAGATCTGCTAGAGAGCCTGGAGACCATACGCATAGCGGCGTTGCATCTTTCAATTGACAATAGCATACCTAACATTACACTAGCGCAAAAGAAGCTTCGTTGCATGGATGAAATGCCAAGATCCGTACTGCCAAGGTAAACATCTATTTTGTAGAATTAGTGGTGGATGTTTTCCAGTTATATCATCCATGGCTGCTTGTAGAAATGCTGCTGTTTTGCTGTCTGCATTTTCAAGAAATCAGAACACATTATTAGAGATTAAGGACAAAATCAGTTTTACAAGACATACAATGCGCCTGGGTGAGAGGAGGCAGGTATTGGGGAGAGAAAAAGTAAACAGAGGCTGGGAGAACCAGATGTCTGCTGACACAGAGTAGTTGCAGGAATTGATGCAGCAATGTGTTGGGGGGTGTGTTGCGGGGGTGTGGTGATTGCTCTTTCCATAAGAAAAATGCAGAATACAAAAGATATTGGGGGATGGTATTGTACGTTTTTACCGCATCCAAAAGTTTGCATGCACAAAAAGTCCTAAAAATGCTACCACCAAAGGTTGAGCACCAATAGTTCGAACCTTTGGTGGTAGCATTGTAGGTAAGTATAAAGAAAAGACTGCAGGGGCTGCAGGGGTGTACCCCGCAATACCTCGCTCACTACACTTTGTGGTATAGTGAGCGGGGTGTTGCGTGGTACACCCTCACAGCACTCCTGAAACCCCCCCAAAAAACAGGGGATGCGGGGTGTCCCCGCAACACCCCGCTCACTATACTGTGTGGTATAGTGAGCAGGGAGTGCGGGGGACACCCCTGCAACTCCTGAAAAATAAAAAAAAATAAAAAAGGAAAAGGAACCTGCGGCGCCGGTTCCCGATCACGGAAGTGAAAGGGAACTGACGCCACAAGGAAACAGCGTCTGGAAAGGTAAGTAGGGTTTGATTATGTTGGAGGTGTGGGTGGGAGCATGTTAAGGGTGTGCGTGGGGGTGTGTGGTGGGGGTGTGTGGTGGGGGTTTTACGGCTGTGGGTGGGGGTGTGGGTTTCGATGCATGTTTGCATGGGAAATGTGCAAACCTTTTGTGGTCGCACTTTTCTCATGCAAGCTTTTCCGTCGTGGAAATTTCAGCTGCGGTTGGATCACGCAGATCCTTGGGGGATAAGCAAAAATCAGAAGGTTATGTTTAAAAAAAACATCAATCTGCACCAGCACAAAACCCATGTTATTCTGGAAGGAAGGAACAATAACTGTCTCGGGATTGATGATCTGAAACCTAAAATTGACAATGACTATTTCAGCAGATACACAATTACCCTGCTTGTAGTTGCAGCCAACATACGTGTAGAAGATGTCTAGTGTCTGAGTAATGGTTACTGCCAGATTGGTCATTGCTCATTCACTCTGTGTTACAACGAACAGAGGGAAGCAAAGCCTTGTAAGGTGGAAAACAAGGTTAGAGGAGAAGTTGTACAATTAGACCACTGCAGTCGCCTTCCTCTTTCCCCAGGTTCTGCTAGCACTTGTGGGGTAGAATCAATGACGAACCAACACCATTTTAAAAGAATGAACACATTGCTTCAGGGGTAGTAACTAAGCTTCACCACAAAAAAAGACTAAACTATGTCAAGCAAGTACCAAATTGCCTGGGAATGGTCAATCAAAATGGAGAATTTGATTTTGCAGCATTACTAGTGTCTGAGTATTTATAATGAGTTATTCACTCAAAGAGGACTCATAGTCAAATCGTGTTGGAATGAGCATGGGAAGAGTGTACACCTAGACACATCACAGTTCTATGTAAAAATCACGAACGTTATAAGACCGAAAAGGGAAAATCTTAAAGTCTATTTTGAAATGATGGCATTTATATTTTTTAGAAAATAGAAAATAAACTGCCTCTTGTTCTCACTGCTTTATTTGACGTATGTTTGTTTACTTCTTCTGGATTACGTCAATCCAGAGTTTGAGTTCCCTAATGTTTCCATTTGACATTGTGAGCATTCTCTAATTTTCATTCAATATTTGAGTATTTACCTGCATAATAAAAAGACCATTCGAGTAGCAAGTTTTCATTGTATAAATCAGTATTGCTATTGCTTCTGGATTATTGTGACCAATCGAACTATATTTCCAAAAGTAGATAAAAGATGACATTGAGATCAATGGTGAGATACCAGAATAATTACACTTATTTTCCAAGTGCTCTAATACTCAGCATCACCATTATTACTCACTTCTCATACTCAACTCATCGCCCTCCGGAGGATGAACGGCTGAGTTTGCCTGAAAGGGCTGTCATGCCCATGTCACAGAACGTGGTTTCATTTTTTGGGGTGAGCACGTGCGCTTAAGGTATCGACTGATGTCTTCTGAATAATGCATCGTAAAAACATAAAGGCCCTGATTTATTAAAGTGTTTTTTTTTTAATGGGGAACCCACATTGAACAATGCTTAAAGTGTCTTGACTAGTTAGAAAAGAGGGATACTTAGAAGTTGGAGATGTTCTTAATCCTTCGGGGAATAAACATTACACAAGGCAAGTGCTTTTTAATGCAGGAGTATTTCCACAAATAGAGAAAGCGATATGAGGGAGATGAGAAGGCCATGAATATTCTGTGAAGACATCTGTGCGCAGGGGTGTTGCTAGGTTTTGAAAAGATCTGGGGCTACGTGCATGCTTTATGCAGGCCTATGCAAAGAACCGATATGCTGCTTCTATAAAATAATCCTAGATAAAGGAATAGTGGTAGTAAGATCATACCTCTGTTCAATGTCGGCTGCGGTTATGATCCAATGGCTAGCCAACAAGGCCTTGCATAACTCTGATTCTGATTACCCGAATACTCTGTGCAACTCTTACTAACTGGGAAGAGCCCTGAGGTCCTCCGGCAAAAGGACCCTCAGCAGCAAAGGATGCATTAAATCCTACATTGACGTGAAGAGACTAACCACCAAAGTTCCAGACTTATATCATCACCCCTCACTATGGCTCAGACAGCAACCGAAGGCCAAAGATGCAAATCGTCCTTAAGGCATGTCTTCCGGGAGAACCCCCCACCCCCAATTCTAGCAGACCATGATCAACCTTACAATGGGAAAGCTGTCCATACTCCCCATGAACTATAGTAAACTATTTACACCTGCATGTGAGTCATATTTGATATAGTGCACCCCTCTTGTTCACCTACCCTTCCCCCCACACCCTCTCCCTGATCTTGCACTTTGGAACCGCTTGCTTGCAATAAAGTACATTATAAAACTCTAATAACATACAATAAGGACAGGGACTGTTTCACAAATATGCAGATGGAAGGAGCTAAATAGATTTTTAAATCTCAATTCTGAAGTTGAACCAATTCAGAAAACGTAAACTGTGCCATGCAAAGCAAACAGGACTCAAATGCTTAAGTATATAATTAATCAACCTTAGCTTTCTATGTGATTGGCAAACTGAAAAAGGCAATCTCACTTCTACTTTACTCTTGAAACCCCTCGCTGGCTCCTTATTGTGACAGTATGCTGCCTCCCTTGTCTTTCTCTGTTTACAATTATCCAGAATGTCCTCTTCTAAGTACCTCATTGCATTTTCTGTATTTAATATGACCGAAAAGAACAGGGCGCTAATAACAGTTTTTAGAAGCTTTTTTTCTTGGTTCGCTTTTCAAGCAGAAGGACGATTCCGTTTCAATACATTCTCCCTGTTAAGAGTGTGCAAATGAACCTTCTCAAAAGCAAACTGAGTGCATTTTAGACTGAAATGAGATGCTTTCAAACTGTGATCACACCCATTTCCCCTAAAATGTTTATCCACACAAAACATCTAAAAGCAATGAATTCATTGAAAAAGGTGAAAAAGAAAATAATCACTTTCTAAAATGAATTAATTTATTGAAAACAGGTTTCAAAATCGTTGAGGGATGGCAAATTCTTGGTCTCTGAACTGCAAAGGGCCGTATGTGTACCACACGTGGAAGCAATGCAAATCTGCCAGCGATACTAAAGCTTTCATTTCACAAAGCAAAACAAATAAAAAATAAACATCCATGCTGAAGCAGACAATACTTAGGGAGAAAAAACTGTCTCCGAACTACCAAAATAAGCCAGAGTTGAGTTCCACACCCGTTTGAACAAAATGGCAACACGACTACTGTTCAGCAAATGCTGGCATCATAAACCAGATGAATATTAACAAAATGAAACACATGACACCTTTGAGAGGACATTTTAAAATAAGATCTTTAATTAAAATGCTTGCCAGACAATCTCAGTGCAGTTAAAGTAGGTAGAAGAAACACAGCATCAGTCCCCAAAGTGCACCAAAGAACAATGCAAACACGACTAGACCTGCCTCTAACGCGGGAAGGATATGTTGCTTGAGTTCAGAAGAAAAGCAAGATCATAGCAGCTGCTTGCAATCAGTTGGACTGGGTACATCCAGATAAGAGGGCAAGGCGTAGTGCCCTGGGGTGAACGCCAAGACATCGTGCACTGGGGCAGCACAAGTGCACACACTATGCTGCATTGGTCGACAGACTGTACAATTGTTTTAAAAATAAAATAAAAAAAAACATTCAGAATTTGAGCTTCTACAAAATGTAGGAGCGCTAAAAATTCCTTGCACACGTCAGCTTGCTTAGAACCTGCTGAGTGGGGCGTAATTATCAGAGGCAGTCGAAGCTCCTTCTCATCTCAACAGTCCACCAGCACGCAGTGTGCTAACAATGGTCATTATCTGCTTGCTTATTTAATATTATTTAAGAACACCGACATGTGTTCTTTTTTATACATGATCTCAATTTACAATTGTACAGAATATGTGAAATGATCCACAGCGTTCCAGAACCATTTGTTCCAGATTTGAAGCGGATGTCAGCAGGGGTCAAGTCCTAAATATTAAAGTGGGGGGACTTTAACAGCTAATCGACTTGAAGCATATTTGTGAGCATTTCAATCTGAATTCAAGGGTGTCCTAAACGTTTTTTTTTAATTTAATTAAGCTCATTATTTGAGATTCATCCCAATGCTACAAAGGACCATACTTGCCATTTTCCCAACTTTCCTCTAATACTAAAGTTATGGTGAGAGATCGTTTTTGACGATATCAATAATGTATTTTTTCTGTTCTTCGAATGATATTCTCCCATTGAGATAACGTGCACGCGGCCACTCTAATCAGCATAAGAGGGTTTCACACTATGTCAATTATGTGAAGCATTTTGAAATACAAAAGCCATTTTTTTCTGTATTGTTCAATCATGCGAGAAACCAGTCCCTCTGGCTACAGAGGGGTATAGCTGGGGCAGGTGCTAATCAGAATTCTGCAAATACCCCTTCAAATCAAACCGGCTCCTTGTTATTGTAATGCATGCATCATTTTAATTTCTCCTCAGGGTTGCCTTGTTTGAAACTAATGTTGCTGGGCAGCCAATGTAAAAGAAGTTGGCCATTTATTCCACAATCAGGTGAAATCCAGGATCCACGCGCAGAATTTACACGTTCTAATACTTTGCGTGTCAGACATGAGCACACTATCCTGACTAGAGGCGAGTTTTGGTACAACATAGTCTTTCATGCTGTCTAGTTATCAGTGAAAATACAAACCAATTCTGCATAAATCGGGCAAGGCAGAAAGGCTGAACATTGCATAGGCTTGAGAGCGGCCACCTGCCTGAATGTCATCGGGATAATCCTCATCCAGTACTGCCTTGTTTGCGTACAAAGCTTTGCATGCTGGGATTTGCAGTGCCATATACATATTCATTTATTGCAGCAATGTTTTACAAACAGTTGCATTCAAATGGACCATTCCGTTCTTCCGATTTTTGCCAGAAATCATTTTCACAATGAGATTTCCAGACAAAAGTTGAATGGACCACTGAGCAAAATGTTCTAAATTATCAAAGTTATGATATCTGCTAGGTTTGCTTACCATTTCGCTTAAACATTACTCTTCGATGAGGAACTGCCCTGGCTGTGGCCACTGTCCTTTCTAGTCTTAAATCCCTAATGTAATGTAACGTGGTCTTAAATAGCAGCCTTCTCTACTGACACCAAATAACACTGTCAACTCTTGCCATGTGCCCCGTGATATCCCCACTGCAAAATCCCGAAACATGTAATGTTCAACACTAATGGAAGAATCACGCATTCCACTGAGACAGCCCAGACTTTCCAACAGCCATGAGTTTTATCCAGGCTAATCCTCCTTGACTTATCAGCATCCTTTGACATGGTTCACCACTCTGCCCTCTTACTCAGCTTTTCCAACATAAGCGTCCAGGACCTAGCGCTTAAATGTATTGTGTCCTGTCCGCCGAACTGTTTTTTCTGTAGCATGAAAAGCTCTAGTACTACTATTCCCATCCTCATACAGGTGGGAGTCCTTAAGATCTGTCTTCGGATCACCCCACTTCACCCTTTACACACTGGACAAATGTATCTCCTCCTTTGGGTCATCATATCACCTATCAACCATCTGCAGATGACACCCAAGTATTAGTTTCTGTACCTCCTTAACAAACTCAAACTATAATTAACAAATACGTCTGTCTCTCTGCCATCTGCCACTGGATGGTTCTTTGGTGACCCTGCCAATTCTTCCAAAATAAAAGTATTCTACCACGTTTCCCCAGCTGCCCTGCCCTGCCTCCCCACTGTCATTTATTTCCCACCAGAATATCCTTATGACTTCTCACATGGCTTGCAAACTCAGAGACCTCTTTGACTGCATCCTCACTTGGCAAAAATCATAACCTTGCATGCCTTGGTGACTGGACTGAACCTCTTAAACGTCCTGAAAATCTATATATATACCTTAACTACTCACACCCTCTGCAAACAACCGCAATAACCCGCACCTCCTTCCACTGCCACACAGGCAGATTTACTATCCATCCCTCTTCGAATTCCTCCAGCTCGTCTATAACTTGTATAGATGTTCTGCTCACCCCCATATGAAACATGAGTATGTTCCTTGCATTCCAGGCTAACACTCTTATTCTCGTATCTGTACTCCCTTGATGTGACTATTACTTTTCTATTTGTTTTGGTCTTCTTGCCTTCACTCTCCTCCCATTCATACATGTTTAACTCAGTCATTTATTGTCTCTTTAAATGCCCCATTTACTCACACATCTCGCACTCTCACACACCCGTGCTTCTGTCCACTGCCTTCCATTTCCTTTGAGGCTCAATTTCTCATAAAGCTACATCATTTAAGGATGAACTCATGGTGGCTCCTCCTTGTCTGTCAGCCCTCATTACTCTCTGGTCCCCTAATTTTTGCTCCTAGTTCTAAAGTCTGGACCTCGCTCCCTGACTCTGCCGACCCATCCCAGAGGCGTAGCCAGGATTGTCTAACTAGTGAGCCGTGAAGCAGGTGTTGGTGGGCCCACCACAGTGACATTAACATCTGTAAATGCCCACACAGTGATGCTGAGGGGAAATTTATAGATTTTATTTGGGCCTTGCTCGCTCAGGCCCTACCCTGTCTATGCCTCTGCCCCTTGAGTCTTTCGTTTTCTTGTCAAATCCTATTGACTTGCCTCCTCCTCGCTCAGATCTGGTTGCTCGTGTGATGCTCCTCTTGATTTTTCCAGATTTGTGTACCTTTTCCTCCACATCTTTAGCGCTTGTGGGAAATACAATAAAATAGTCTCAGTGGATTTTGACAGTCTTTGCGGTATATGAAAAATAGAATTGTCTTGAAAATGTACCAAACGTGTACTCTCTAATGCATGGACAGTGCTCTGTTGCTCCCGAGCTAGATTTGTAAAACACAAATCAAACTCCTTAATCAGAGAAATTCAAGCGTGAGTCGGGTGAGAATACTTTAGTGAAAGCAGAAGTGACTTGAAGGATAGTGTGCCTCTTTCTAGTGAAACATTTGACAGAGTCTTCCTCTTAGACTTTTTTAGAAATGTTAAGAGCAGCTTTGAGGACCCACATGGATAGATTATCTGATGCTCAGCAGGTCACATTAAGAGGCAACTAAGAGGTGTCAGATAGGATGGGAGTCAACCTTCAGTGTAAACAGTCTTCAGAGATCAAGGATCTGGAAGGGCGATGGAGATTAGGTCCAATCCTTATTCTGTTAAATAACCAATTATCTTTATACCAGGGTGCACATCAGATTTTGGCTATAAATGATTGGGACTAAAATACCATTTCAAAAAAGGAAAAGGTACAAATACATTCAGGTGTGCAAATATCCGGGACATATGTTGATGTAGAATTTGGAGTAAGTGGAGCCAGAAAATGAAAAATGTGTTACATGCAGTGCATTTCCTGGCAGTATCTATTTAGTTTAGGCACCCACTTCAGAGATCTTTGGGTACACATCACATCACATGCTTGAATCCTAGCAGGCAAACCTTTAATTTTCATAAGTGCCATCACTTAGGTGCCATTCAGTTAATGGTGATAAAACCTATTATTTAAAGCAGCATGAACTATTTTGTTTGTGATGTGTACTGATTGAACTGTCAAATGGAATGTACCCACACAGAAGGTATTATGTTCTAAAACATGTTATAAGTATATCAGAATCAAGAATTGGACCGTGAGTTGTCCCGGCACTAGAACAATTGTTTTATGAAAATGCAAGGACTAATAGACAAGTATACAAAATCAATAGGCCCAACATATAGTGGAAACAGCTTTAGACTGGAGGTCTTATGAGTAGTGTATGAACTGTGAAATTGGTTAGGATTTAATGCAGCGTAGAGCTTGGATTGTTCATAGCCATAATAGGCAATGCCAGTAAATAGTAGCAGATAGGATAATTTGAGAATCTGTGGAATCTCTGAGATTAGAAAACATTTAGATTGCGTTAATATGATTATATGGTCAAAATGGTGATGAGTTTGTAGAATTTGCTAAGACATGAGTGAGGATAAGATGACTACTGGTTGCATGGTGCACTGACATGCTTTAGAAAGGTAATAGAGATACAAATAATGTTAGATGTTAAATATCTTTTGAGCCAATTTGGCAGCACTTTACACATTAAGGCCAGGTAATCAAAGTCTCTGCTTTTAGTCTACTTATCTGTTGCTCTATCAAATCTCTTCTGTTTGTAACTTAATAACCATAGGCCCTAATTTGCAAAGCGTTTTCAAAGGGATGTTCCCATTGAAACACACTTTTGAAAATCAGACGCCTATAGCCTGATTTACGAAACATTATGCAACGGCACACTCCCCTTGAAAAACGTTTTGTAAATCAGGCACAAAGTTTCTCAAAAACATGCAGGATGTTAGGATGCAGTCAGTGTTTAAATGGTTGCACATGTATAATTTGAAATTCTTTCTGAAGATTGTATAGAGGTGATGGAGTACAGTCAGAACATAGTTTATGCATGGACATCTATGATTTGTGATCCTTTATTAAATGTCCAGATTACGTGGGTTGGTGATATATTCCTATTCTCTCAGCAGAATAGCAATCCACAGTGAATTGCATTCACAACAGATGCAACACCATGTTTTTATGTGGCACAATATTTAGGATTAGTGTGAAATAACAGATCAATTGTATTATCACTTGCAAGCTAAGCAACTTCAAAGCAGGCTCAGATAGTATGTGTTTGTCATTGATATTTCAGTAGCATTGCCAGCCACCTTTAATCTTTCACGGCCCAACACATCAAAAGCTTTGCCGCACAATGCTCTTTCATGCTGTATTTATAAATCATGTTTAACCCTTAAATGTTTCCTCTTAACCCCGTCGGCCTAATTTACAAAAGTGTTTTTGAATGGGACAACCTCGTTGAAAAATACCTTGTTAATCAGGCCCCTGACCTGCAAAGACGTTTGCTGCCTGTGGTACTGTACAATCTAGCTGTATTGCATACTGAAAACAATTTCATTTGTGCGGTATATTCTTCCGAATAATGGCAAACTGTTTTGAAAGAAAGGTTCAACGAATTGTGCGGAAGATCCAGAAGTCACATCATGCTGAGTGATCAGAACAGAGCCCGCATGGAAATTAATAGCTGTATTTCTGTTAACAGAGATACATATTATAAATTGTTGATTGGTTGAAAGGTTATGCAAGTTCAGATCTAGATTGTATTCTTTAAAAATAACAGTGTTAAAACACATTACATGTGCTTTAATTTAAATTTGGAATACTTAATTTTTGTGGGGGTCTCTTTTGAGCTTTGTTCTCTTTCAGCGTGCCGCCAGTGTAGTTGGGAATCAAATACACACGTTTAATTTTGCCTGCCAGATTACACCAGTTCTTCTCGTTGGAAACATGCAAACAAAACATTGAAACAATATGGTCATGCTATTTTTTCAATGATTTTTGTTTTCACTGCTCAGTTTTCTTGGTTTTGACCAGTGCTCCAGAGAAGGTTTGGCAGTGGAAGACTCCCAATTTTTTAAAGTTGGGAGTAAAATGATTTTATAGCAAGTATAAATGTAAGTCCAATTCCCAATGAGAGTATTTTATAAGCGGGTAAAATGTTTTAACTGACAAACTGACATGTTTCTGTAATATGTATTTCTTTGTTTACTTCTTCCAATCAGGCAGTTAAAATAGTCGTTCTTCCTGTGGTAGTACGTGTACTACTGGTCCAAACATATCCACGGAGCTGCAAGGGTAAAAGCAGGGGCCCAAGATTCTACATGTATTTTTACAGTTTTTTTGTCGGCAGTATTTTTGCTCCCTATTTTTATATTTTGGGAGTATTTGCACATTTTTAGGGAGTAAACGTGGCCGATACCCCGCTTATATGTAGGGCTGGTTTTGGCATCAAACCATCAGCTAATGTGTTCATCCTTAGCATGTCCATTGTAGTATATTAATACAATTATGTACGTGTATGTGTATTTGGGCTAAAATACCCTTCCTCTCTATTGCTTTTTTAACTAAACCTCCATATTTACTTAATTTAAAATCGGTGCTGTACAAACCTACCCATGATTTCATAAATAGATTGATTTTGGTTTCTAAAACTGTTGAATACAGACATAAAACACTATTATTATTTGTTGATGTACACTGAAAACCTTTCAGTGACAGAGTGTCTCATTGAACTGAAGCGTAACAATTTCTAATAATGCATATGCTAATTGCATCACTCTGTTGTAGGCATTTGTCTGCCAAGTCCATCCGCATAACAATGACATTATTAAGCAGGCAAGGACAATTACCTACCAAGGAATCTTGTAGAAAACAAATGGGCCACTATTCAAGGTCTTGAAATTGATTAGTTTCTGCTATTTGATTTGGTAAACCACCCAGCTGTGAGGCCATTATCATTGAGAAAATGCTCTTCTCTGAAACTATTAATGTTTATTCTCTATATTGTACACCAATCAAATTAGACAAGCTGCATTCATCGTTGTAGAGTGAAGTTGCATATCAAGCAAAAGGGAATATGTGTGTGCGTGCATGCATGTGTGTGTGTTTCCTTTTTGATTTAGGTACCTCATTGAGAGACAGTGTATAAGGTCCATTCCCTCATTACTTTGAACTATTAGGTGTTGCTTGTGACACCTATAAACTGAAACTATAGCATTGAAGTACATATAGGGAAAAATGACATATGAGGAAGGTCAGAGAGTGTGTAGGTGTTGTTTGGTTATGTGCCTACCCATTGCCTGTGCATGGCCATGCTAACCCCTATGGTGCTTCCCACCCATTCCTGCCTCTACCCACCCAAAACACCTCCTCCTAATATCTCTTTGAGCTTGCTTTAATCAAGACATACCATTAGGCTTTGCATTCGAAGTGCATGCCAGTGTTTGCTAAAAGCAGTTTTCTAAGAGTTCATGACTTAATTGGAGTTGTAAACACGCTACTGGTGTAATAAAAATGTCTTACCAGGTCTGCCTTCAGCCACTCTTTTTATAAGCATGCTGCATGCCCTTCACTGAAGTCCTGTTAAAAACAAGCATTGGCAAAGCCACTGAAGTCCTGTTTAAAACAAGCATTGGCAAAACCAACATTTTTGGCTTGTGCATACTTTTTAAGCTGTTGCCAGGCACTACTATTAGATGCCCAGGTATGTGGACCCATTTGCACCTGCTACCAACAACAGGTAATTAATATCACTACAGCTTTTCTCATATCTGCATAACATCCCAAATTATTGGCATTCCCAATTCTTGTTTTTCAATTGCTTTAACATAATATAGTCAAATGCAAGCAAATGCAACGATGATACACCCAAATAAAAACTCACCGAAGTGTGACAAATCGAAGATGCTGCTGTCTAATAAGCATTGAGGAAACAAAGAGGGCTATAGAGTAAAGGTATGTTAGATGAACAGCTCGTGCAACCTTGCAAAATAGTGAAAACTACAACTAGAAGTCAGGAGGAAAAGATGAAGGACAGAGAAAGGTGATCATTAAGGTAATTCAGGGGAAGGTGGTTGCTCTGTTGTAGGGGATCCATCCTGCAAGGAATCACACCCATTCTGAGTTGCCATTAAGACCAGATATATATATCCAGCATTTTCCTTTGGACCGTGATATGGCTAGTGCCAATGCCTTTAATGTAAAGGCATTATTTACATAGGAAATAAAAATTAAGACAAATGTGGGTTTGTGGGAAGTCCCCCTGAAATATATTTGTGTATCATCTGATACCCATTAGACTCAATTGCACCTCAACTCCTGAAATATTTTCTTTAAAACGAAAACGTGCACTACTCCAATTTCCCCAAATGCCTACAAATATTATTTTCTGGTCGAGACGATTATGAAATCCTGGAATCCTCCACTGGGGATCGAATTCATTATAATCCAACTGTGTTTTGCATACTTTTTGTACCACTAGTGTGAACAACGGACCCCATTACCATTTTGCTGTATTCCAGATGTTAATCCACCAACATGCCACCACACAGAATTAAAGTCACTTTGACTTGGTCCTTCAGATTTACAGTGGGTTAGAAGTGGTGGTAGGACGGCGCAAGTCATCATTTCTGGAGTCTCTGGGACTCCATGGGGATTTCAGCAGAAATACCACCAGCCATAATTCCGCCTGTGCTAATTAAACCAATCTTGCTAATTGTTTGGTGGAAAGTTGGAGGATTTACCTCCAGCTTTTTGATGTACGGCAGTGCAGAAATGTGGCAGGAAGGCTCCAGTAATACTCGTAATGAGGCCAGTTAACAATTCCTCCTGTACCGCTGGTATGGTTCTCCTAGCCCCCAAAGTTTCTCTCTCAAGAGTAACTACTATGTCACTGAATTTTACAAATGTTACCTTAGATGTCATAGTTTGGCTATATTACGTGAATACCTTTATTTGGCAAAGTGTTCTTCCTGAAATCTTAAAAGACAATGATTCCATTCCCATGGTAAGAGAACCCCCCCTGGACCCAGAGTCCTCAGCAAATTACTGGATCAGGATAGTTGTACTGTTCCTCAGTGCAAGATTATTGAATGTGGTGTCTATGCATCTATTGCATGATTGACATTTTCAGTACCTTCTGCACACTGCTAGATCTCAATGGCTTTTCATATAAGCAAACGTAGGCCCCCTTGATGTCTTCCATCATCAAATGACATTATGGGTGATGTGTTGTATTCTGCTTTGTCTCATCGTTTCAGATCAATTCCCCTCATCTAGTCTAGAAGATCATATATAAATTGAGTGTTATTTCCATGTCTTTCAGGGTTTCTGATTGTTATTGATATGCCATATGTTTTCCAGTCTTTGCTTGCAGTCGGTGGAAGACTTGGAGGACTGTATGGGTGTACCAATGCACCAGTATAGGGATGCCACTCAGCAGTGTGTGCATGAGTTTTGCAGGTGCTGGACACCTTTCTTTGGATGCATTTTAAGATCATCCTTTTTCCTCACATACCTTTTCTGGACATGGCACGCATTTCTGGTGAATCCCTAAGGCATTTTCTTCATGCGGACAGCTACCACTAAACATGGAAAAGGCAGAATATTTGAAAAGTGTATACCACCTTCGTAATTAAAACAATATTGTGCTTGCATTAAGCTGCCTTTGCTTAAAACAAGTTTTTGAGACACACCATTTAAACATGAGAGGTAGCAATGAAAGTTTAGGTGGTAGTCAAAGGTATTGGGAAGGGGGTAAATTGATGACATCAGCAATAGAGCAAACTGATTCTAGGATGCAGAAAAGCAGGAACAGGATGGGCTGTATCTTTGGCTTAGAGTTAAAGCTCAATTACTTATCAGATGTATTTTGTGTTTAAAGATTATGTTCATAAAACAATCATTGTGTGTATTCTGACTACCAAGTCAAGAGTCATTCTATTTGTATTAATGCTACCTAGTCATTTAACACACCTATTTTTCTTCCTACAAGCACCTAGAGCAGCTGTCCCCTCCAAACAGGAAGCTCAGAAATAAGACTTAAGGAATACTATGCCTGCATCCCAAGACTAAACACCAGTCACATCCAAACTTATTTTCCGCATACATCCCACACATCTTTCACTCCTCCATTCTCCACACTTCTTTTTGTGCATACATACTATTGTTAACAGTAATCCTTTGTATAAATCTAAAATAACAGTTATACTGATAAAAATAACTTCAAATACACTATATAACAATACCAACAGTCATGCAATTATACCTACATAACAAGCTATTCAAACTTATCTTTCTCCTTTTCCATAATCTTCCATAGTGCAAGTGTATTTAAGATTGTTCCAGCATCATACCCACTAATGTCTAGGAGTGTACCGAATAGTAGATTTAAGTATTCAGCCGAATACCGAATAGTTGGACAAGTATTCAGCCGAAGCCGAATACAGAGATAAAAGGTTGCCTTTTTAATAAACAAAAGTTAGCTAGACTATAAAAACACTTTGTAGATGAAAAACACAATATATGTACATCACTTTTTTATTGCATTTTTCTTCTTTGTTGTCTACAGAAGATGTTTGTATAAACCATGAAAGGAATACATTATCAGAAAAGAAACCGTTCAATAACAGCACAGTTTGTACTTTTGTGCATTAATGGGTGTCGCTTGTTGGGCATGACACAAGTAACAATTTTAGCCCTAACTTATAGTTTGCATGCATGCAAACACTATTTTAAAATTGTTCTCTGGAGAAGAACCCAAATGAACCCACCTTGGTTGCTTTGGCCTTATTTTCTAGGCTCAGTAGCTTGTACACATTAATTAGAAATATTTACACCCCTACAGTAGAAAAAGAAAAATCAGGAAGTACCACTGGCAAAGGATCACCACTAAGAGTGATCGTCCCATCTTATTCAAGAGCATGTACCTGGCCCATTGACATCAGCATTGGGATGCATACGTTTTGCTGTCTGTGTTGTACATCTGTCTGTCAAGACGTCTGTCTTGATGTTGTACTTCCATATCTAGCACACCCAATCTAGTACCTCCCAGAAGCACTACATTGCCACACTAAGCATCAGCAGCACCATAGGGATAGGGATGATTGTCCCACTGGGCCAGCTATTAAGATCCTCCTGCTCACAATAAATATATGCATGAAATCTCAGGACATTTGACTGATAATGAGATAGAGCTGAGGTCATTATCATCTTTTACTATAATTCAAACGTTGGTGCTTTTTGAGGAGAGAAACAGAGTGTTCTTCAGTGAAGTAACTGCCTTATAATAGCTTATTTAACATGAATCAATGCCATAGGGCCTCATTACGACCCTGGCGGTAAGGGGTTAACGCCAGCGTTAGCTGCGCCGACCCCTTACCGCCAATTACGAGGTCCCTTAGCGCCATGGCGCTTTTAACACCTGCTTTTAGCACGTGTTAAAATCCATGGCGCTAAGGGACCATGGAGTTAATTACGCCACCGTAATTTACGGTGGCGTAATTAACGCCTTCCCCACTCCCATTATGCCCTATGGGGCAAAAATGGGAATGGGGAAGGGTAAATGGGGATTGGGGACTTACCGCCCCGCCCAGGTCGGAATGGGGCGGTAAGTCCGCCAACCACCATGGCGTAAACGTAGTTTACGCCATGGTGGTAAAGTCACGGCCCAGGCGGTAACTTACCGCCTGGGTCGTAATGAGGCCCATAGTCTGATTGCCTCCAGAAATAACACATGTATTTCCACATTATTCTTGTCACTTGCATTGCATTGTGTAGCTATTATGGTGCATACCTTTAGCATATGACATTCCAAGCATTTTAATTGAAGCAATTGCATGTGCTATAGAAAGATAAACAGATCTTCCTCAAATCGGAACATTTTATTTTCACATTTGTAGAGAATATTTATTGTTCACATTTCCTCGGTTCAATCATTCTGCGCAAAATAAGTATAGTTCAATGTAAGCCATAAGAGATGTATGTGCTTTTATATCAGTGAAGATCAATATATCAAGCATCACAGGAGAAACACTTATCCCAGCATGTCTCCGGCACCCAGAAACACTAGGGGTGCCTTAACATGTAAATGAATGGCACATTAGCACCCTGGAAAGAGGCGCTGGCCAATGAGGATGCTCATAACGCGTGCTGCATTGTCTGGTACAAGCCCGCATTCCGAGTACCCTGGGTGCTGCTAGCAAGCCCCCCTTCCATTCCCTGTTGCTCCTTTCCTGCCGTCCCACCTTTTAGCGCCGGTGTAGTTTCATACGTGGGCCTAGAGTGTGTATTTAATAAAAGAAAAAAAAAAGAAACTTACTGTTTGGCACGGCCTGGTGCTGTGTTCCCAAGTCCCTTTTCAATGTAGATGACTGTGACATCATCAACATTGCAAACGGACTCGGGGGACCACCATATGGTGCCGGACGCACAGCAAGGTCATTTTCTCTTTTTTTTTTAATAAATAGAAACCATTAGCACGTGTAAAAAACTACATAAGTGGTAATGGCGATATGCCCCTCGGCTTTCCTCGGGCTCTTAACTTGGCTGACGGGCCGTTACTGAAAGGGTCGGCCTGAAGCCACGTGGTATATCACCCCATTAGCATAAGCACTCCCTTATACATCACCTCTCATCCAATCAGAATGTTCGGAATGCAATCTGTAATCTCTGGTGAAGACATTATTCCAATCCTGCACATCAGCCTGTCAAGCAGCACAGAAAACAATTCTCTTCATCTCTGTAAAAGAAGAGAGGAGCAGGTGCAGTTCAATTCCCCAAACCTCCAAGCAATGAAATATAAAATGTGTAAAGTGTATTGTTAGAGCTTCATGTTCATTAAAGTAGTATTATGTGTGTGCTAATGTTATCTCCACAATAAAAACACTTCTCTTTTTAGTGCCACATCTCAGGGTTGGGCCAATCATGAGTCGGGCGGTAAGTGGGAGTTTTACCTCCATCTATTTGCTGGAGGGCAAAATGTCCCCATACTGCCCGTTTTCGGCCTTTTTCAGCGCTATTACCGCTAGTGCTATTACCTCCAGCAGTAACGCTTTTTGTGCTGGCGGTGTCCTGGCAGTAATACCACCGGGATTTCGCCAGACTGCTGATGAGGCCCCTTGTTTCTAGCTTTACCAGAACACACGCTCCTGAACTTTACATTCAGCTGCTGTGTTTCTGATCAATCTAGCGCAATATCAGTAACAAATGAATACATGTAAACAGATATTTCTACCTACCTCTGTGTCCTTAGTTGACAATATATCTGAGCAGTTGTCTTGCTCGAAGTTGTTAAAACATTTACCACAATGGATACAACTGCAAACCGCATGTGATTAGTTATCTTTGTCCTAAGTTACCAATTTACTGCCAGAAACATAAAATGGTGAATCATAAAGATCCTAGTGGTGGCAATGTGTGCCGCTGTTGCATTATATGTCTATGTGAAATCATTAAGGGATTAATTCTAGCACACGCCACATTCAGTCTTTTTCATAAGTCACGACTCATAGATTTTTGTAAACTCTGGGGTCAACTTACCTATCCCTCCATGCATACCTAAGTATCGAATGTAATTATACATTTTTATATGTGAGTAGAATAAGCCATATTTGCCAAGTCAGACATCCCCCAGTGTCAGCCACTAGCCATCACTGGAAGTGGCAGCTAGTTCAGACCTACATTGGCAGTGCATTGTGGTTATGCAAACTGCCTCAAACGCAAGCTTTTCACTTCATAAAATTGCCTTTCTTTTAAAGAGCAGTGCTGTTTTACTCCTTCTTTTTTCAACCCAAGACAGACAGCTTTCAAGGATACAGACAACTACATATCCTTAGTCGATCTCTTTAATGAAGAGTCCTTGTTGTTGGCACACTGTGGAATGTTTAGCAAACACTAGCAAAGGTATAGTGCGGGAATAAAACCCTGAAACAATCTTCCACCTGAAAACGTCAAAGTACAATGATCCGTTTTAAGCTTTATCAGACATCACACAGCACTGCCTTGTAGTCATAACTGAAATTTCACCTCAAGTTCAGAGCCGCATGAGCAAAGCATTGCAGGCATGGCAATCAGATCAAATACAATGTATTCACAGGAGGAAATTGCCTTTGATTTATAGTGCAGTGCTATTTCATACAAGAATTGTTCAACCTAAGACAGGCAGCTCTCAAGGGTGCATACATCTGCATACTCATGCCATACTTCTAAGTGATCATCAGTGCAAGACAGTATGACATTCCTGTTGGTGGAACATTGGAGTGTGTTTAGCAAACACCATAAAAGTCCTGATGGGTTTATAAAAGCTTTAAAAGAGACTTCTATCTGAAATGTGAAAGTAGATTAAGCCATTTCAGCTGAGTCCGGAATCCCACAGGGCCACCCAACACACATCATGTATACATATTTTTTCCACCTGTTGGCTTGTGTGGACAGAACGCCTGTGGAGGCGCGCCGACGCACACGCAGTGCCGGATGACACCCTCCGGTTCACCTACAGTAGACCTGGTGGGGCACACGGGCTGCTCCGGCTCCCTCGTGACAAAGCTCTCCTGCGCAGCGGAGCATCTTGGTCAGTGCTGGTCGTGGCGTGGGGTCTCAGCCCTTCATCACCAGTGTCGGCTTGTGGGGGCAGACCACGCTCACACCATTTGCAGGGAGCCAAAGACACAGACAGGTTGCAGGATTCAACGTATCTTTATTCTGACTACACATGAACCGAAACCCCTGTCCTTCCCCTCGACCCGCCCCCTCCCTATCCCAACACCACTTCCCTTCACCCTTGTGTCCCAAACATGGAACTGCCCACACAACGATGTGGGAGGGTGCGAGTCCGCTGCTTCACGACGTGACACCAACTTAAGACAGAAAGTGCTTAACACCAATACACACACGACCCAGGTTTCCATCTTGAAAAAAACATCTCTTTTTCTGCCAGAAATGGGGGAAGGCATGACAGACTATCCGCAAATGATAATAACATGTGTTCATATTTGTTTTTTAAAATGTATTACTATTTATGTATTTATTTTAAACCATGTTTTATTGGCATTTTCAAAGACAATTGACAGTTTACGGCATGTAAAGATCAGGTTGTGTAACCGCAATTATGCATACGCAACACCAAGAAGAACTAATATGATAGGTTGCGAAGGACATGAACCCAGGTATCACTATAGAATGCATTACCAAGAATGCATAATGGATGACCGCATTTACATGCTTCAGAGCTCTGTCTTCACGTAGTCACATTTTTTGACATCATATTGTAGTCACTCTCCATTGATCCCTCAATGTTGTGATACAATGACCAAAGGGGTGAACAGTAATCGGATACCAGTGTGGGCAGGGCATGCAATCAATCAGAATTGCACCGCCATCCTCATCATATACATTCATTTCAAATTGCATGATCCATAAAACAATTACAGTACCGTATATAAAAAAAGAAGCAGGAAAAAAAAAGAGAAAAACAATTGAGAATGCCTAAATACATTTCTCATTCAGCATGACATTTATAAAAAAGCAAATTTCGTCTGAAAGGGAAAACCTGCCTAGCAAGAAATTCATGCATACAAAAAAGTGCATATTGGCATGTGACAGCTTATAATAGTGTTGAATAAATCAAAACTATGACCAGAACACGTATCTGTTTGGTTAGTCATGATCTTCTCAGCATCAGAATGTGCACACATGATGCAATATCCAACTACAATATCTATAACACCTTACCTTTAGGTGCAGAAAAACGAGAACATTCTAAAATAACAATGCACATAATGTTACACAACGATAATAATTACACAGTTACAATAATACTATATCATAAACTTCAAATGTTTTAAAAAGGATACATCAACAATAGTTGAAATCATGCTTTCTTTTTTTGCATCAAGATCAAGATGTCGCTGTTCAAATCATACAAACAGACCACAGGGAAATGAAGAGCTGAGGGATGTTTTACCCCTGAGGTTGTCCTTCAGACTTAAAAGACATGTTTCAGATGTTTAATCTACCACGAGTTTTCTAACCTATTATTGTGAAATCACTTGAGCTAACTTTAAGCATTAACACAAAGTTAGGCTTACCATAAACACAGTCATCTATAATCTCTACAGCTGCAAACCACCACCGAGAAGGGGGGTTAAGTGTGTTAGGTCGAATGTGAAGAAAGGGGACCGCCACAAGATTGTACATCGATTAAGAGTGCAAGGTACATAATCATACATTCACCAAGATGTCGCTACAGGTTAGCAGCATGCCACCACATGAAACATTGAATCTGCAATAATCCCAGCTGATACCCCTTGCAAGCCTATCTCGGGAATTTGAGTTTCTAACAATACCTGATCCTCTGGCAACATCTGGACCATTACATTCTTTTGGCTGGGCATACTGCCAGATTCTGACAAGGTTAATTCCACAGATTTAATGTGATACACCGGGTTCTATCATGTAGACTCATTAATGCAATTGACACCTTAACAGTTGTTGGTGATAGCTGCCTGAAACAATGACATCAGACTCGTCCCCACGCTGCTACAATTCAGAAAATAACTCTTCCAGGATTCTCTCTGCCTGAACACCTAGGCAATCACGTTGCCCCCCGCGCCACCTGACTGGCTAGAGACCATACACCCCTCTGCTCCCGAGTTCTGATGTTACCTCTGAAAAGCTCTCTGTTATGCATCTGTACTGTTGTATACCTCTGTAAGGTGCTCTATTGTGTATCTGTATTGTTGTATACCTCTGTACAACACTCTGTTGCTTCCCAAAGTTAGGTCTGCAATCAATAAATACAATAATAATAATAATAATAATAATAATAATAATAATAATAGGAGTTTTTAAATTAGATGGGAATTTTGAGAAAGTATGGATCAAGATAAAGCACAGGAGGAAAACCGGTGTATTTCTCTGCTTTCTCTCTGCAACAAAATGGCTGCAGTCCAGAGATTAGGGTCCTATTGCATTATTTCCTTACTCACCAGTTTCCCAGAATGCAGTATTACCAAATGTTTTATTCGAGACAAGTCGAACTATCAACCACTCATGTCTATTTGAACATCTCGATATCTAGTTTGCAAGTTTTTAACCATTTAGAGCTTCAACTCCATAAGGTCTGAATCATATGAACCAACTGGCACCCCCTTTTTTTATTTTGGCTTGAACATAGTTCAAGCCAGTTTCTACATCCATATTTTATTCCAATCTGAAGTAGTTTCTGGTGCATCACAATACAGCCTGCCAGAGCCAAGATTATTCATGCTTAGCCACTCCTTCTTCAGGGCACTTTTGATGACGTCTGTCATTTGGGGAAATGTGTTTATATTTCCGAGGCTGGGACAAGTGCCGTCTTGGTCAGGTTGCTCTATTGTGGGCATGCCAGGCATAATGGATCTCCTCCAGCCTTTCAGCAAATGTGTACACTTTCATTCTACCACTGGGAACCATTAGCAGCAACACAGGCACTGGCTCCATTAAACATGATGACTAGCACATTAAACGATCTGAAGGACTGTAGCACGGTGAGTCCTCGGTGTGGGCAAACTTTGCGAGGAGCAATGGAAATTTTGCTAAGGGAAGGAAGCATTGCTATCTGTGTCTCTTAATTGAGACAAGGAGTGCCAAGGGATTCATAGCTGGGCACAGTCCATCCCCAAGTTCGTCTCATTAAAGGAAATGGTGTTATATTGTTCAAAGATCAGAAAAGAAATCCCTCTGTACACATCTGATCTCTATGTAATGTAGGAAAGTGTATTCTTTAGAAGATTAATCGGTAACATTACTAGCATATGAACACACTTTGGACTCATTTTTATTGTTTCCAAACATGCCCAGCATGAAATATCTAGCGAGTAATTTTGCCACCTTTTGTATCAAGGATATTATTGGTATCAGGGATCCCTCCTGGGGCAGTGAGTGTGTATGAACCACCACTAGATAGCCCAGGCCTTTTGGATTCCATGTAGGGGTGTGTGATGCAAACATATTCTGGAGACGTGTGGTTTAGAGGCATGACATTAAGTTTGTCCCTATTAACTGGGTATCCTGAAAGGGCTTCAAACTCCTTGATTGTCTGAAAGAGGTTTGGAAAGGATCACTCAGGGTGTGTAAGATATGTTCCATCTGTCTATCTGGACACTTTCTATTGTCTATCATTATGTGAAATCCCTTATACTGTCCGGATGGCTGAATATTTTAATTAACAATGGCTATTAATAATGGCTCCAATGTAAAGATGTATAGATCCTCATTACGAGTATGGTGTGGAGGAAAACAAAAGTGGCGGTCACTGAAATACTGCCACTTTTCCCGCTACGCCATACTACGAGTTTGGCACAGGAGTGGGGGATTTACCCCCAGCATAATGCATAAAGCATAAATCAGCAGAATTACAGCAGCTGTATTTCCACAGAAATCCCCAATGGAGTCCTATGGACTCCAAATTAATGGGGACTAACACTGCCACCACCACATATATTTCGGCGGTAAATCCTTGTAATGAGACCCCTAGTATGGTGGGTAGAGGGACTTGTTACTCCTGCCACCAAAAGTGACATTTTATCCATCCTAAAGACAACCAAGAAAGGCTGTTAACTAAGCATTTAAAGGTGGGTCTCTCAATAGTGTGTACATCAAATCTATATGGCCTTTGCAGACCTTGGTGGTTGAAAAATGCATATTTTGGATAATGGTCGGAGATGACTCACGAGCTGATACCAGCCTGAAGCAACATCCCAGCTATTTGCTTGTTGCCAAACATATAATGAATTATATACAAGGAGCTGTGTTTGGATGAATGAAATGTGAACTCCATATTGGGGGGGTCATGCATCTATGAGCATAGTGGTTGCCAGCATTACAATTAGTTCACTGTTGCTCTTTGAGTTAGAGATCGGACCACTAATTTCCTATCTAGGTGGGAGGGTTCTAAGGGAAGATTGAAATCCATGTTGACAATTATATTGGCTCCAAGAGCTTCATATGAAAGCTGTGAAATTGTGTTTCAGAATTTAAGGGAGTCGATTGTATGTGCATATATGCATACAATCAAAAATTGCTCATTATGTGGGGTGACAATACAGCCACAAAGGGACAGAGATTGAGAGGCTGTGATAAACCCCTATTGTGAGAGTAAAGCTGGCTGATATAGAGTCCCATTGAAATATAAAAGCCTGTACAAAACAGTGATTTTCGACATAAGGCCTAGTGAAATGAAAGAAATGGGCCTCCTACAACTGTGTTAAAATGGACAGGCACTCGAGTGAAAGAGAATCTACCTTAAAGCTTAACACTGCTGGATTTGCCCAACTGAATGGGAAAAGACATGTGGTGCTGCAGAAGATGGCTTTGTGTAAACTGGGAAAAGGCACCTTTTGACAGATTCAAAACTGCAGCAGTACACATGGCAAAAGATACATTGAAATGCTGTGCCTTTGAAAAATAAAAAGGAGGACTTGTTCCTTACATTTAAAAAGTGAAGCCATGAGACATATTTCATTTGACACGGAGAAAGACACTTACATTCCACAAATAAACTGACATTTAAATGGAAAGACCTATATTGTTTTAAAAAGGGACACTGATTTCCCATGTTAAATAATAGCCTATGCGTGGACAAGTTAAGAGGAACAATCATGTCTTTCAACCAGCAGATGAAATAAGTATATTAACATATGGACAGAAGACCAATAGGCAATGGAACATGTTGCATGTAAACATAGCTTTTCAATTTAAAATGCAATTTTTCTCAGACTTATTCGTGTAACTGGCTGCTGCTGCTTCCCCACTGAACCGCTGTGAATATGGAACTGTTACCTGCAGACCTTTGGGCTTAGGCCCTCTAGGGGAAAAAAACCTGCAGTCAGTTAAATGCTAAGAATTACAGATAATTAGATCAGAATTCTGGAGGGGTAGATAAGCCGGCCAGCAGAAAGGACCTTTAAGGTCAGCCCCCCCCATTAACTATGCAAAAGTGACTATGCATGAGGGGCCAACAGAAATGACCCTTTTAGGGCTGACTCTACCTCAAGAAATGGCCTGCAGAGCCACTAATGGATCTTCAAACCCTGTAAAAAAAACAGGCCCTGCAGTCCATACTTCCAAAATAAGTAACCTTCAAACTCTGCCATTCAAGTGAATGTAAAGTGTGCAAAACAAGTGAATGAATGTTCCATTCATTCACTTGCATCCCAAAACAGAATACCAAGGCCCTGCATTTTAGTCAATTAAAAAGCCCAAAACGATGTTCCCGTTGGAGTTCCTGTTCCAAACATTGCCTTCCAAATAAAAATCCCATTACAATTATCCTATTGGAGTTCCTTTTCCAAACACTGCCTTTCTAATACAAAAAAGCCAAAATGATGTTTTCATTGTATTCCCACACCCTGTACCTTGACTTCAAACCAGAGGAGTCCTATCTAATTGATGCCTTGGGGTGGGGGTTGCCGTGAGAAAAGAGTTTATGACAAACTAAGCAATCACTGTGTGAGTTATATTGTTCTATGGGTGCAATTGCAAGAAATCTGATGTGAATTGATGACTGCCCATCTGTACATTTTACCTGTGTGTTGTAATATTTGTAAGTCCACTAGAAATATTAGTCAGTCAATTGGTGCAAGTAATTTGAATTTGTGATATTGTGTAGTGCCACAGAGTTGGTGGCTGATGATTTGGTTGTTCTATTATTCTTTGTCAAACCTTAAATAAATATGTACTCTTACTATACACCGGCCTGGTTCCTAGCTCATTAGTGGTAAAGATGGTATTTGCTGGATGGCACGAGATAGGTCGGAAGCCTCACTGAAGTTGAATCTGCAAAGCACTTTGTTGCACGTCACCTTGCTCGGGGGAAAAGGACCTCCCTAATACAATACAATTAGCAATCTCAATCTGTGTAATATGCCACCTTCCATCCTCTACCACACATGCCCTGCACTGTCACATGTGCGAGCATTGTCATGCCCCACTTTCTATCGACTGCTAGACTTCCAGAGCCATTGGGACTCACTCTCTACCCAACTTTGACGTTTAAATCTTTGCTTTGTGGATAAGTGCAATACCTTAAAGTAGCCTATGAGGTGCAAACGAATATTGGCCCATTTAAACCAATCCTTCATAGTACCCTGGGTATTCCATAAAATCACTTTAAGCATGCCATGATGGGTGTCTGACAGTGGGAGATGGTATGGCATGGTGAAGAAAATTATAGAGCGCACCAGACACTGTATCAAGTATTTACAGTCTTAAAGAAGGCTCCAATGGGCAGGGCTGTGCCCATATTTACCCTATGAAACACGATTACTGGGGGAACAGGAAGGTCTTCACACCTCGCCTAAACCTTAGGTGGTAGCTAACCATTTTACAGATGTGTTGTAGGTATCAGCCAGTGAATTTGATCATCTCTCTACAGTGTAAAAGGCAGGTAGTGTCTGAGCGTCCTCATTCCCTGATTATATAATTAGTTTGTGTGTGGCACATGTACTGTATCA
This sequence comes from Ambystoma mexicanum, assembly GCF_040938575.1. Classification (NCBI taxonomy): domain Eukaryota; kingdom Metazoa; phylum Chordata; class Amphibia; order Caudata; family Ambystomatidae; genus Ambystoma; species Ambystoma mexicanum. The sequence continues at coordinate 347,190,912 of NC_090931.1, forward strand.
CTACACACAGCACCAATACAAGTGATATAGTTGAGTAGCTAAATAGAGGCTGTGCAGGCTGTACAGCTACAAGACCCACGAGACAGAAGGTCACATTGTAAGGTGCTCTCTGATGTGCTCGATGTAAGGTGGCAATGCTTAGTGCTGTGGTACTGAAGCAAGAAACATGCTAGCTGCAGGATAGGTAGACTCTCATGCACATCCCAGGAGGATTCAGCAGTGTGTACAATCTAAGCTCATTCACCTCATTGGTAACTCAAGGCATATTTGAAACATCAACGAGGCCAGTAAATTAACAGCACCCATCACATAAAGTACAGTATCATGTTAACCTTGCACAATAAACGTGATTTCTCTTATAGTATAGATCTAGAGCAAGGTCTCCACCTTCATAGCAATGAATAGTATCTAGTATGTTATACTACCATATGGTCTCTTGTGTATAGGGTGTGTAAACTGGAAAAGCAAATAACAAACATTCAAGGAGTCAGAGTTTGTCTGGCAATGTTACAATTCACATCATGTTCCAAGAGGGAGAGGAGCCATTACAGGTTGAGAACCCTCATTAGAGGGTGCCTTGTGAGTCGACTGAGATGGGGGCACCAATCAGGGTGGCAATGTCCATTGATGAGTAGGAGCGAGCTCATCGGGATCTTTGGAAAATAGAGTTTTTATCTTCTGCCACAATACACATTTGAACAGGCTGTACAGAATGCATGTAATGTTTATATTCTGCAAGGCCAGTCTTAAAGAGCAAGGAAACCTTTTCTCTTGTCTGCAGTGAATGTGGTGAGATTATGAATGGTGTATATTGGACTCCACCCCATTTGATAGGACCAATCTTTTTGGTGACATTTAGAATCTCAACACGTGGGAACATAAGGAAATAGAAGATTATGGCTCTTGTTTTATCTTGCAAATCAACTAGCCATGCATGGTGAACCCCTATGAGCCTAAGGGAGATCCGCCTTTGCGTTTGCAAAATCCTATGGCATTTTGCCTGTCACGCTTTCTGTTTTCAAAGTCATCAAGTTGTTTTCTAAGGGTGGCCACCTATGCTTCAAGCTTCTGGATGTGTGGGCTCATGCCTTCCAAGGAGCTCAGTCAACCCTCCATTTCATCTTGGTGTGGGAGGCATGTTATTCAGACACACTTGTATTTACCCTAGATCTTTAAGAATCGATTCAACAGCCATATTATTCTTGGCATGTACCATTTCAGCGACACTAATGTAGCCATACATTCATTGAGTGTCAGCTACGGAAGCACGTTGGTGGGATATGGCAGGTCACACGTTCTCTTATCGCTGAGCATCAACATATGTCTTTCCTGGCTGTTTTGGCTGCAGCCAGGCTCTATTGCCTCATTGAGAATTTGTAAATATTATTTGCTGCAACCCTTTTCATCGGAGACCAATTAGGCAACACAATGTGGAAGGCAATAGTTCCTCCTGTTATGCAACCTAGTCAGTCAAAATATATTTGATCAGCAAATTTGCTATAGCAACCCATCAAACCCTAAATAACACATTCACAACTTTTACTACAACAAACCCTAAAGTACAGTACAAAACAGTGTATGTACAGTACAAAACAGTGTATATACCCACCACCAATATGATTCACACTCTATAACAGTATGATTGTTCACACCCCAGATAGAACTATTTAAAAAGCTACAATTAGAATGAAGAGGAGAGAAGTGATAGCATCAGTTCTCACAGTCATACCCACGTGAACCACAAAAATCAATTAAAATACAAGCCACCCTCTTATCTAGGCTCTCCAGATAAGAGCAATATTGCACAAACTACGTCTGGGCTAGCAATTGAATATTATCAAAGGAGTGTTTCTTGCAGATATGTAATCTTAGAATTTCTAAAGAGGGGTCTTACCTAAGCTAGCCTATAACATCAATAATATTTACACAGAAACAGAAAAAGAGCAATTTTTCCTGCCCCATCCCACAAAAGCAGAGAAACTCATCCTCCCCCTGCATTTCCCCACTACTTTCGCAAACTCACATTTCTCGAAGGTAAGGCTCCCCTCCCTTCAAGTTCATCAAGTTCTGGAGGTTGTCCATGTGCAATGCATCAACCTCCGCTACCCGCACTATAGCCCACAAAGGACTGGTCTTACTTCCATCCCCTTGCCAATGGGTTTCAGGTCTAATTTCTCAAAAACAATTACAGTAGCTGAGGACATTTGGAGGTCAAATAGGGCTTTGTGAAATGAGCCTTCTGCAATTTAGAGCTTCTTTACATTCACATACCCCACAGCTCATACAGGCAGACAACTCTCATTATTTTATTTTATTTATGTATTGAGCATTCACAAGGTGCTTTATACAGCAGAATTGTGTTTCAATGCAGCAATTTATATGGCAGCAGTGAACTGCAAATGTTAAGCAAGCATACTTTGTTGGACTTTGCCTTCTATAATTATACCAACCATGGCCAGCATAATTTACGTTCGTATTTATTGAATTAATTAAGCTCATTTAAATGGGGATTATTCATGGATAAACAGTTTTTCTCCATTTGCATCTGCAGGAAATGTCTGCACTGCAGCCATCCAGTTGTGCAGGCATGCAGGTATCCAGACAAATTCACTTTCAACAGGATATACATATTCTGCACGTCCAAAATGATGGACATTACTAGGAGAACCAACTATGGTGCTGTTTTCTGCCACAGAAACAGAGACACATACGCCTTATTAAACCACTCTTTAAACATTCCAGCATTGTTTTAAATGCAAGTACCTCGCCATACCTCGCCACATACTGTATATGCCGAATGATGCTCATGGGAGAAGCTAGACATGTTCATGGTGGAGAACCTAGCCTTCTACATAATATATCTTCGCTCTAGGGTGGCGTTTTCATTCTAACATCTGGAGTCCCGCCGGTGATGTCATCAGAGCGCGACCCCGTGGATCATGTTTTGCTAATATGGACCTAATGACAGGATACATGCACTTTTATAATAGTCAGTCTCTACTAGAAGCTGGAGAGTGTGTACAGAAGAGCTCCAGAAGAACAATGTAGTGGTCGGGGCAAAGTGCAAAAAGTGGCATTCAAATTTGAAGTAGTACATTCAGCCGAGGACTGGATGGATTCATGATCCATGTCATCGAGAATGGCCTAATGTCCCTAGTCTCAACAATGCAATCTCTAGTTTTCTAAAATTGTTTAATACCATAATTTATATGTGTTTTGAGTCTTAAAACAGATAGTGATATAATAATATTGTGGAAAAAAAATATGCATAAGGCATGATTGATAATTATATTGTCACCCCTTACTATATAACTTGCTCACAGATTTCTTCTGCTTTTAAGTGCTGCAATATATATCCTTGCATACCGGGTAGTGGTCATTATCTAGGGATAAAGACGACTCAGGCCGTAAGTTGGGAAAGGGTCATTAGTCTATCCTATCACATGGTCTATGTGACTATTAATGCATAGGGATAATCACAATTTAGGTGAAGTAAATATTTCTAGTTTAATAGTGACTAAAGTAAATGGACAAAACATGTTAGTGAATTAAATTGCCTGTTGACGGGCACATTGAAGAAGCAGTGAAAAAAGATACTCTCAGACTCTCGGGTTGCGTGAAATCCTGCTGGGAGATTGCATAGCTGTTTTCTTGAATGCACAGAGAAGCTTGTGTCTGTTTCCCTGTCCGCTTCTCATATCTAAATGATCGTTATTCCGATCATTCTGTTTGGCTCAGAGGATTTGCATAATGACTTCAATTTGTTAATTGGCGTTATTACCTATCAACTTAAGAAAGGTGAAAGACTGGTCCTTTTCAGATTGTGACCTGCCAACTGACTCATGTCTGTGGTGAAAGCATAACTGGGTTAGTTATTGACTTGTCATTATTTGTACGTCATGACATCATCAGTCGAGATTTGCAAATGTTAACTTTCTGTTGAATCTAGCATGAATTATTTCCCGAGGAGGAGTAACAGAGTAAATTACAAGAAATTGTCACAGAAATTAGCTTAACCAGTTACTTTTATAAATATTTTATATTAAAAAAGGTAGTCAAATGTAAATCGTAACACCTTATGAAGTACGTCATTACTACTGTGCTTATATCCGATCATTGTTTTTAATGACAGTTCACCCAACTCATCAGGGACGTAATTTCACCAAAATGCCAGGGGTAGCAGACATAACATCACATGACCCTTGACCTCTGATGACATAACAGGAAATTATGTCATTTCACCCCACCCCAAAGTGGCATCACAGGAAGCAATGGAACACAACCTTTCACCCTTTGACAAAACACAAAGTGGCATCACATAGCATTGGTCCTAAGTACACCAAGAAAAATATGATTACAATATCACTGTAATCTGATATACATTTCATACAAAAGTGGATCACCATGTGTAGCGTTAACATCAGTGTGTATTAGCCCATATTCACAAATTACTGGGAATGCATGCAGGGCCAAATGAGAATGTGCTATTATAAAGCACTTACGCTTAAGAACTTTATATAGAAAAAAATATATATACAATCTGTCTTGCTACGCTTTTATCAACCTCAGAAAGATGAAAGGTTGAGTTGGCCTTGCCAGATTCGAACCTGCAACCTACAGATCACAAACACATTGCAGCAATGAGCACTCAACCCACTGAGCTATCTTACTGGCTTTAGCTATTTTACCGGCTATAGTAAAATGAGCAATTAAATGTCTGAATATTCTCAAAGTCAGAAAGCAAATTACACTCTGCAGTGGATACCATTAAACTGGTAACTGAGATTTAACAGCAGGCCCATTCATCTGCAGGTCTGCTGGAAAGTTGATAACATGGCAAGCCTGCGTGGATCTACTTTTCAGTCTTCAGAGGTTGGCAAAATACATACCATTGGGAGGGTTCATAAGTGTGTGTTAAAGAATTTAGAGTAGCGCAGGGAAAGCAGCGCACTCACACGGCATCCTGTACTCTGTGCCCTCATTACCTCATACATGCAAACAAGCATTCTGAACTGCGTGCCATAGAGATAGGAAAGACAGACACATTAAAACATAGCATTAATTGTGGCACAATGAAATGAAGGGCCACTTTGTGTGCTATGGTCAAACGTTTCTACACTATAAACATTTTGTCAAGTGACCGAGGACACCGAGATGGAATGTCTTGTGATGATCGTAACAGAGACAATGGCAGCAAAAAACATGCTATAACTCCAACTTGCAAAAAACAAAATACATATTTCGAAATGGGTGCTTATTCTACTCGAAATGCTTTTTGGAAGGTTTGGTCTGCATTGTGAAAGGTGTTTAAGAACAGACTAACTCAGTGACTCACCACCTGAAGTGTGCCTCAAATAAACCTTTAATGAGTCTTTTCCAAAAAGACAAATTATTTGTTATTCCTATTCTTTCTTATTTAGGGTCACTGCTCACAGAGTTACACTTGTAGAACCCCTTGATTTTTAAGAGTCCTGAACAAGAATGCCAACCACTCCAGAAACAAGGAGCCACATAGTGCTGGCTACAGTCCAACAGCTTCCTATTAAACAACATTAATTTTATTATTTTATGGGTAGCAAGGGAGACCGTGGATTCACAGATGCGGCCTCTGGCCACCCCCAAATGATGTCCCTGCCACTCATATTGTCCTACAATAATGTAATAGTTACTCCTCAACACACCACTAACACAATGAGAGAATTTAAAATAGTATTCTAAAAAAATAATAAAAACAGGGAGCATAAGGTAATTCAATTTCTAGGCATCTCGGGGTTCCATGTGAATTAACATCAAGACTCCAGGACATAAGATGCAAGTTTCATTAAAAGTTAGATTTCCTGTGATTTTATATTTCGGTCCACATATTTTCTTTAAATAGGCTCATTATTTGACAGGGCTTTCTTTGTCTTACTTCATTAGTCATTGCCTGCAGATGGGAAACATGCTTACTCTTTCCTCCCCAACAGTGATTTCTCTGAGTGGGTTTGGCTGTTCCTGTTCTGTTGATTTTCACAGAGAAGTGCTTCTGTTGTTCTCGCCATGTTTCTTTTATACAAAGATAATGTTAGTGTTCTTTTTTTAGGCATTTGTACAGCTGGCTTGTCTGCAATTGCAGTAACATTACTTGGTAAATTCTAGGCAGGATTCTGCCAAGCTTGTTTATCGTAATTGATTTTTAGTCCTGTAGCATTACCACAGAATTATGAGTGCTGGTATGGTGATGTAAATCCACCATTTTGGAGTCCACATGGATCTATGTGGATTTACCATTTTCAGTGATATCCCATAGGAAAGCGCATGATTTTTGGAGATCAAATGGAGGATTTACATCCATCATTTTCCACTTTACTTCCAAACTCAGAATTCGGTGGTGTGGTAGAAGTGGCAGTCATTTTTTACCACCAAAAAAGTGACAATAATGGAATTACTACCATATTTTTTATCTGCACTGCAGACATTTTAATGAGGGTCATTGTGCACATAAATGTTTGTTAAAACGGACCGAGGAGTAACTGAACATGTATATTTCAAAGTATAGGCCCAGTCTTTCCTTTTACAGGTAAGACTCTTTACATAGCACCACTGATGCACTTTACACACCATTGCAGAAGGAACCATTGGAAAAAATGTATTTCTTTTAAAAATGGAAAGAGTCCCAGATATCCAAGGCTTTAAATAGCTTTTCCTGGTTTGGTGGGTTGCACTGTGGGCTTCCTTTGTGGATAGTACTCTAATCATTGCAATTTATTTATTTATTTATTTATTTACAATTATAGAGCGCACAGCAGCCCTTGGGCATCGTGGCACTGTTACATAGGTACATGCAGATTACAAGGAGGAGCACAGCATACAAAGTTTACAGGGAGTACATAAGAAGACCTAGTTACATGATCTTGGTGTATACAGATTATGCATGGCAGAAAAAACTTAGTTACATTGTCAGAGTGCTATGACAGTCAGCGGGTGTTAGGCAAGGTGTCGTGGGGATGATGAGGGCTAGCTGAATAAGGTTGTTTTTAGAGTTTTGCGAGAGGTGTAGAGGGAGGTTTCAGCTCTGAGTTCATTGGGAAGAACATTCCACAGCTTGGGAGCTATGTGTGGGAAGCTGATGCCGCCCGCGTTTGCTCTTTTGATGGGTGGGACGCGGAGTTGATTGGCCCAGATAAGATGGGGCAGTGCGATTGATGCACTTATGTGTTAGAGCATCTTGAAATTGATTCTATGACTTACAAATCATGCTGATCTTTATATCTATAGTCCCGGCATGGACTTTGTTGGGACATTTGCATCTGTAATTTGCATATGACTGCCAACAACCTATTGCTTTGTTAATGCTTGCTTATTCAGTCCCTTCTTAAACATGAGTTTTAACAAAGTTACTAATTTAGGCTTCTCAATGCCTGTGGGCTGGGTGTCAGACGAGGCCACGTGATGTCTCAGGGGCCCTTACGCCTGCACATTGTTTTGCAGTTTACAGACTACAAACATTACAATTCCTACCTCTCAACTTTCCTAGTGCAGTACAATAAATACTAGTGATCTGGGCAGTAACTATTATTCAAGCGCCCGGAGACCATTCATCACGGTTTGTTCGCTATTGTTACATATTTGCAGGTCAACGTATTATTTCCAGGGCTTTAGGCAGGACAAGAAATTGTCAAGAAATTGACAATGGGCCTTAACAAGTTGGAAAACACTATTTGGGCGTGCGACGTAGACACTGTCTGCCTGAAGCATGAATATCTAAGGACACTTTAAAAGAGGCAAAACAAGCGTGGCAAGAGGTGTGGCTTTGTAATTAAACATGTGGCATAACTGACTTAGACACCTTTTTTTCTATTAATAAATAGACCTGCACTGAAGAGAGAAAACTATCTATAAAAAGATGTTAAATATTACAGAATGAATCAGCAGTCAGGGAAATGTACTCAGCAAAAGATGTATAAATTAAACAAAATTGAGTTAAAATAAAAATAGATCAATGGAAATGTTAAGCCCTTTATGACAGCTCAGGATGGTACTGAGCTACTATACCAAAGCCGGTAAGATAGCTCAGCGGGTGGAGAGCTTGCTGCTGCAATCTGAGCGTGCTCTGCAGGTCACAGGTTCAAATCCCGGCAAGGCCCACTCAGCCTTTCATCCTTCCGAGGTCAATAAATGAGTACCTATATCAGTGGGGTGATATTGTATGTAAATATGTGCTCTGTAAAGTGCTTTGGTTTAAGGCGCTGTATAAATAACACATCATTATCATTAATACATGCTGCAGTGGTATGCTTGGAAGTTCCCTGCAGTTGGTCACTTATCTTTTTTAGTTCACCTAGAGGAAGCACCTTTGCAATAAGAATATGGTTTCAACTTACTACAAGTTTGGCGCTGTAGTAAAAATGCGGTGGCAATTCTATTTCCACCACTTTTCATTTTACCACATTGCCAAATTCCAAATTTGGAGGAAAAGTGTAGGATTCATCTGTAGCAAAAGATGAGGCTATATCCTCCACTTTATCTTGAAAACCGACAGAATTACTAAAAAGGAATTACTTCTTGTGGACATTCTGTAAAATCCCCCTGCATTCCACAAATGGGGATTTACACCACCTTGCCATCACTCATAATTCCGTGTTAAGTCCACGGGACCGGGTGGTGGTAAAGAAAAACTATTTTGACAGTGATTTGTTTGCAGTATTTACTACCGAAATAATGCCAAATGAGGCCCAATATCTTGACCCATCGTTTCACCAAAATTCATAAACACGGCAACTGTAGAATACATTCAAACCAACCCATACCCACTGTAAAATGCAAATGTATGAACTAACATCACCTGTCAAGCCTACAGACAAGTGAGGTGGGTGCAGGGAGGCTGCATTACATGTAGATGATATAAGTGTGGGAAGGAGGGTTTGTACTTGAGAATTCTGCATAGGCAAACTGGGGGTTGGTGCCGCTGGTTGTGGGAGTTAACTCTATGGCCCTCATTACGACCCTGGCGGAAAGCGACTGACCGGAGCGCCACAGCGTAAATAGCGTTTCCGCCATTGCACGAAGGAGCAAAGTGCGGCCCATTCCGACCCATCGGGCACGAGCACCACGGCATGGCGGAAGTGCAAAGTCCACGATGGCGGAAATGACCCCAAAACGGCCCACACCGCCGCCGTACGGCGCCCTAGGTGCAATACCGCCACCCCACTTAGCGGTCACCGCAGTGTGCGCCTACCGGAAAGTACGGTGGCCGGAAATATACGGAAACGGAAGTTAAAACATGGGGCCGGAACGGGAAACATCCCGGCGTACACCTATAAATACACTAAAACCACACAACCACTAAAATCACTACCCTGAAACACACCCCAACCCGTCAACCACCCTAGCGAAACCAAGAAAAATGGGAAAAGTAGCGAAGAAAGCGTGCGACCGCAAGCGGCAGGTCCACTTCTCCCGTGAGGAACTCACCGTGCTAACAGAGACCCTCCAGGAGAATGCTGCCGTCGTCTTCTGCACGCAAATGACCAGGACGGCACTTGCAAACAAGAAGGCCATATGGGCTCTGGTGGCACAGCGGGTAAGTGCGGTGGGGACCGCACCCCGCACCCCACAGCAATGCCGCAAGCGATGGGACGACCTGTGGATACGCGTCCGCAGCATACTCTCTGCCAACCGCAACATTGCCACAGCCACCGGGGGAGGTCCTGAATCACCCATCAAGTTGACCCCCTGGGAAGAAATCTGTGCCTCCACCATCGGAATGAAGAGCATAGAGGGAGTCGGAGGGATGGAGAAAGGAGTGCCGACATCCGAAGATTCAGGTAGGTGGGCCAGATAAAACAATGCCAAATCCACACAGTCCATCCATGTGAAGTACCATGCGTCCACATAGTGCAACAGAAACACATGTCCAGGAGAACGCCCACACACATCGGCCTGATAGCGCACGTTAAAACCCACAATAAATACATAAATAATTAAAAACCCCAAATACACGCACTACACGTGCAGCAGGCACACCCTAACTGCAGGCTGCCAAACAACTGCACCCTCACTCCACACACAAATCAAAGCACCTCCAAGGGCCCGACCCAAATCACCCTCAGGTACACCCCAATGCATGTGATACAATGCCATTCCAATTCCCACAGACCCATCAATAACCCTCGCCCTCCTTTACTCCACCACAGGGTCCGATCCAAACAACGAGCTACAGGACACCCCTACCAGCACACCTGCAAAGAGGGCCAAGACCAACGGCCAGAGACCCTCCACCTCAGCTGCACGCATCAAGACACGGCAGCAGCACAAATCAGGTGGCAGCACAGAGGAGGGAACATCAACAGGCACCCCAGCAGCCAGCATGCCCACAACACCACCACCACAGGTCCCCCCAATGGATGCCACAGAAGGCACTGCCTCTGGTGGCAGCAGCACCATAGGTGACACCCCATTGATGGCAGCATGCTCGGACACAGAAAACGGGGATGCCGAAGTCAGATCCATCCATGACCTGTCCCAATCCCCCTGTCTGTCCCATCCCGTACAACATGAGGATACCACGCAGGGGCACCCACAAGACGACGACTGGCCATCCCCCACAAGCCCTGTGGCAAGGCAACATGAGGACAACAGCCCCTCTGTGACACCCCCGCAAATGGCCATGGCCCAGCAGAGGCAACAGTCCCTCGACCAGTTGATCGAACAACAGCAGCAACTGGCCACGCTCCTCAAGGACCATGCCGATGAATGTGGGGGCACTAAGGCAGACATAGAAACATCAACTGAGACACTTAGGGCACAAATCGAGAGTAGCACCGAGAGCCTGAGAGTCCAAATCGAGAGTAGCACCGAGAGCCTGAGAGTCCAAATGGAGAGTAGCACCGAGAGCCTCAGGGGGGAACTGCATGCGACGGCCAAGGACGTATGTGCCGAACTTGCCGCAGTGCGCCGTGTGCTCACTGAGCTCTCGCAAACCCTTAGGGACATGCATGGACGTGAGCAGGCAGACACATCATCCGTTGCAAGTTCCGTCCAGGGCAGCCCCCAACGTAGATCTGGGAGGAACCTGCGCTCCACAGGCAGGGGTGCCCCTGATACCCGCAGAGGGGGCATGCAATAGCGACAGCCCACTGACAATGAGCATCTTTGGACACTGGTGTTCGGGGGGGAGGTAGGAGGGTGGAGGGGGTGTGTTGGGCTCACTTGGGTGGCGGGTCGATAGGGTGTTCAACATGACATCACATATGCCATTAAAAGTGCACGATCAACCAATGAGATGTGTGGACATTGATCTTTGTGTACTAGGCCATCATAGGCGTACAGTCCATGTTGTGCATGTCCCAGACACACGCAGTGCCACGAGTCCCGTGTCCATGTATCAGCCACCAGGCGTGAGTGCTAGAAGCATACATCAATGAGATGCTGACGAATGTCACGGGCCTCCGGTGCCTCGCAGACTCCATGAGGTGCTGCCACATCCCCACCCTCATCATGACCATCATCAGGTGCTTGCAGTTCAGCGTCAGGGGGCATGGGCACATTTCTACGTACGCACATGTTGTGGAGCATGACACATGCCATCACCATCTTTGCAACCTTCTCATGGCGGTACAGGAGTGCCCCGCCAGACCTGCTGAGGCAGCGGAAACGGCCCTTCAGTAGGCCGAATGCCTGTTCTATGACTACACGGGTACGTGAGTGGGCATGGTTGTAGTCCTCCTCATGCTGGTCCCGTGGGTTCCGGACTGGTGTGAGGAGCCATCTCTTCAGTGGATATCCAGCATCACCTGTATGTGGACGAGAAACGTATGATGTGGAATGCCATTGATACGTACGCACACCCCCCCCCCCCCCTTCCTGCCAGGTCATTGGCAATTCACATACCCCACATCATCATGCATGTAATGAGACTCACCGAGTAGCCAGGATCTGTTCCCTGCGTGTCGCTCCATGTAGCGTGGTATTGTAGAGTTCCTCAAGACCATAGAATCATGGGTTGATCCAGGGAATCGGGCACAACAATGTGTAATGATCCTGTTGGAGTCACACACCATTTGTACATTCAGGGAATGAAATTGTTTTCGGTTGCGGTACTGGGCCTCCATGGCATGTGGGACGACCAATTCAACATGGGTGCAGTCGATGGCACCAATGCAACCCGGTATGCCGGCAAGTGCATGGAATCCCACTTTCGTGTTTGTAATTTCCTGCTCCGAGCGTGGTAGGGAGATGTAGTCGTCTGCGTGCTGCAGGAGGGCATCGAGCACTTGCAATAGTGTCCGTGAGAACAGTGGCTGAGAAATGCCATGCAACTGTCCGACTGTGTGCTGGTAGGTGCCTGTGGCCAGGAAGTGGAGTACAGACACCACCTTCAGTAGGGGTGGGATGGCGGTTGGGCTATCTATCATGCTGACAAGGTCAGCCTGTGTCATGTCCACAATGGCGGCTATGGTGTCCCGGTCCAGACGGTAGAGGGTGTGGATCTGCTCATCAATGAGGTTGAACGGATGGGCTCGGAGGCGTGGTATTGCGGGCTGCCTGCGTGGTGGTAGTGGCTGTGCTGGTGGGCCTTGCTGGCCCTGCCTTGGCCTCCTCCTCCTCCTGCGTCTCCTCCGTGCGGCTGGTTGTAGTTGGTGTTCGTCTTCTTCTTGGAGTTGGAGCACTTGCAGTGCTATCAGGTCCCCCAGGGCCAACATCGCGAGTCCTGCCGGTAGCATTTCGTTGTGGTTGTGGGAGGAGACTGGCTGTGCAATTTATGTGTTTTCAGGCTGTATGGCCTCCACCTGTGGTGATTCATTCCACCTGTGCAAACTGCTCTCCCCTTTGGCCGAGCACGTCACGCGCACAACGCTGCAATTCGGGGAATGGTATCTTGCTATTGCTATCATGTATTTGTACCCGATGGCCGTGTAAGATTGGATTGATATGTTCATTCTGCTGTGGTCCCATTGTTTCCCATACTATCTGTGCAGTCGCGAACAGACTTGTGAAGGGTCAGTGGAACGTAGTACTCGAGGAACGGTGGGCCCTCATGCATCACTGTACCGAGTTGCAACGACGGGTGGGGCGTCCCATTCGTGGGTGAAGGCAGTTGCCATTTTCACACACAGCCGCACTCGATGGAATAATTAGAGATGCCTTTCCGACGTGGTGTTGCAAATGAGGAATTCGAAGGGCGGCGCTTTCGGTTTCCACCTAGCGGCGAGGAGATGCCCACAGGTCTGACTGCAAATATAACGTTCTATTGTTCAATGTCCTTGAGACAGGGCCCATGGCGAGGGAGCAATGATTGATATGAATAGTTTGGGATGCGCAATAGCTACGTGGGCGATGAGGCCGGCCGTTCCCAAATACATGTTACTTCACAACACTGGAATTACGGGCTAGGGCACTGTGGATTTTGCAGGCTGCATAACGCACAGACTCAATGGATGTTTCTAATGTTATGTGAGTAATTATTCAGGCGTTTTGATCCCGGGATGAGGGAATGATGAATGGATGCATGGGCAGGTGATTTGATACAGAGTTTGCCATGTACAGGGCTTCTTGGGATCTATCCGCCTCCCCTACGCTATGTGATGCAGGGCTGCCATAGTGGGACCATCGTCTATCTGGCCTTGTTGAGCCCTCCCTGTCTCGAGGCGCACACAGACACTTGTGTCCATGCACGTTAACATTCCCATCTGATGGATTCTGTTTTGACAGACGCATGCACAGGTACACTCGTTTGTGATGGTGTTTGCACCTCGATATAGATGTTTATGAGTCGCAAGTGGTTTTGGGGTGGTGATGATCCTTTTGAGTGGGCTAGCATGCATATGGCTGTGGATTTCGTGTGATCATTGAAGTGAGTTGTTCGAATGTGGTTCTGATGGCCATTCTGTTCTTTTTCTTTTCTTTTGGTTGACAGGTATCTCCTCCCCTTTTGCCACTGCCATCTGTATGCCACTCCTGCAGATGGATTTTACTCCCGACACTTGCTGCTTCGTGTTAATCAGTGGAGCAGCATTACGATCTTATGGGACGATCGCCAATGGCCCACATGCCCTTACGCAGTACTGGTGGCTCGGAGCAACATTTCGGCCTTTCAGCTGGACTAGTGCCTCCCCATTGGGACGGCCCTGCGGTTCTGTGCGCTTCCATGTTGCCTTTTCGTACGTGAATGTGGCTCTGTGTACCATGGGGGAACAGGGCGACACACAAGTAGTGGCTGGTCATTTCTTGCGGATGCAGCCCACAATGGTGATTGGTGTTTTGGAGTTCATGGCCTGATGGCTGTATGGGCTTGGTGACTTTGATGTGCATAAATTTCTATTCTGATTTGGCCCGTGTAGCGTTTTTCTTTGCAAGTGATGTGGCATATGCCTATTTGGGGGGCGATGTATTGTGAGGAGATCTGCATTGGGTTCCAGCTTCGGGGTTTAGTTGCGTGGTACTGTGCTGGGCGCGTTTGCCTACTAAGCCCGTGAGGTCAGGGATGGGGGCTGCCTATATGACAGTTTGAATGTTGTCATGCTCAGGGGCGGGGGATTGGGTTTTGTGTAACAGATGCCGGTCAGCCAGGTGGACTGGTGGAATGATGTGATTATCGGAATATTGCTGGTCACAGGTGCCTGTGTTTGCGTGCGTTTCTTGGTAGGGGACTGTGGTCATGTCCATTGGGATTGCTTCTGTATTCGTGCCATCTGTGCCCTGCAGCTCCCATTGGCCCCTCTTGTGTTTCTTTTGTTCGTTGGCATGCATGGGTGACTTGTACATTTCAATGGTTGCATTGTGACTTCATTGCACCTACGGGGGGTTGTACTTTGTGGGCAGGGAGCGGTGTACAGGCACTCAGTGGGGCCGTTTACGGTTGATTCGCGATGCCGTACTTCTCGCCATGGCGGAATGGTACATTACGCCATGCCTGATGGCGTTAGGTACATGTCCGCTAGGGTCGGAATTGGCGTACCGTTGCACCATGGTGGTGTTTGCGGTTTGGCATGGCGCGCGCGCGCGTGCTTGGTGCAGTTAGCGTTGGCGTTCACTACGGTGTCGCTAATGGCTTCGTACTTTGCGGTGACGGGTCATAGTCGCACTGAGCGCTATTCGATGGCGGTATTGCATTTCCGCCATCGTTTTTCGATTTCCGCCAGGGTCGTAATGAGGGCCTATGGCTTCTGTCTTAATTACATAGTGATAATGAGCCAGGAGAGGTATTGCTGAGTTACAGTCTTAGTTTCTTTTCTGAAATGCAGGAGGGACATCGAAAGTCAGGCAGAAAAGGCATTGATTGTGACATTGTCTCATATACCTTGGCACAGTGATGGTCTCTGTTAACGGATTAGAGTTGTCATCAACGTCAAGGCACTGTATGGCAATAGAGCTGTCTCGTTCACTCTGCGTGTCTAGCTATTCGCGAGTGCCTTTGCAAGCTGTCAGTGGATGTTTTTCAGCTTGTACCATAGTTTTCTTTTATGGTCTAACGTGGAAGGAAGTTGATTGCAAGCAAGTAATACAAAGGAGATGGGTGAGTACTATGGGAGAGAGGGTAGGTAGTCGATTGGACAGTAAGCGTTCTTCAAGCAACCATGGGAGGACATTGGTGGAGCAGATCATCCAGTCTCTGGTTAGGTAGGGAGTTGAGGGGGCTAAGGGTGAGGTTTTGTGTCCATCCCCTATTCAAGGAGTATGGGGCATTCGTTCGCCAGTGTCACAAATGGTCTTAAGAACACTCCATCTCCCAGAGATGGTCCAAGGGTTTTATTGAATTGTTATGCAGGGCGTTATGCCTTTCACTCACTCTCTCATCTAGTTGACTTGGTATCCTCCCTAGCACAGGCATCCGTATTCCCCATTTTAGTATATAGAGCTTCTTGACCCAAACTCTCTATGTTCTAGCTTCTTTTGAATGAGGTTCTGACAGGTATCACCTTAACTATCTAAGCTCACTCTGGGATTTCCTAAGCTGGGCCTACGCTATCAATGATATTAGTTCTACTGCGATTGTAGGACTGTGCCTTACAGACACTGAAGCCCCACTCTGGCATCTTCCTCTCACACCCTGAGGTTCCTTTCTCTGTCACTCACTCTCCTCCAACTACTCTCTTCTTTCCAACTCCTACGCTCCTTCACTCCTGGTACTTCTTCCATCTGTTCCTCAGGTTTCTTTTGCCCTACTTCTACCTTCTTCCTCTACCCTCCATTGTTACTCCCTCTCTACAGTACTACACCCTCTGCCACACTCCATCTCTCTCCTGCACTCTACTACTACCTCATCCACAATACTTATGCACCCCACCTTCTACTCAATTACCCTCCTTTCACAATCCCAAGCACTTACCACTCACTCTCTAGAGTCCCCCTCACACGCTCACTCACCTAGCTTACATGCACATCCACTACCCATTGTCATTTGCTCTCACCAACCAATACCTCACCTTTTCTTCCAGTCACCACCACACTCTAGTCCACCATCCAGTTGGTCTTTTGGTGTACCACATTCCCCTCTAATAACCTCATAAAAAAAAACACATCTTCCTGTTTCCATCTTATCTTCCCCATCCCTCTCACATTGAACTTCGGGCCAAATCCAATCTAACTCTCTCTTTCCCACCCATGAAGTGTTACAATAGCTGGAAGTTACAAATATTGGGCTAACCCTCACCCCTTTCTTCCACTTGGTTGGTTCCCATCTTGCGAGCGGTCGGCCCAGCTCTAGGTTGCCTCTTTAATTGGTCTACCAGAAAGAGAAATAAACTGTCCAGCCCACTTGTCAATAGGTAAGGAGGTAAGGGGTGATCCAAAGTGGTACTGCCAAATATCCTGCAGGCACTTGGGGAGGGGCAATGGTGACCTCCCTACTGCCACCTTCCCCCTGTGGTGTAGGAATTGCTTTAGCTTTCACCCTGGAGTCCACCCCAGGTTGAGTGGGGTCCCTTCCCCCCTTTGACAAGGTCAGATTACTGAACCTTGCCACACCAGATGTGTTGGACTATAATTCCTTCAGCCCTCAATAGTAAGGCATCATGAGAGCTGTTGTCCAAAATGTCATGATAATCACACGTTGCAGACCCCTGCCCTACACCTATGTCTTTGTTGTTCTTAAGGTCATATATCTGTATTCATGGGTCTGTGTCTATCCTATGATTACCGGCTCGTGTGTCCTTCCCCGACACCTGACATTTGAAAATGGAGTTTTGTGCGCTCTCCTCAATGCTGCATTTCAGGAGAGGTTTGTACAAATCCATTCCATACAATCCAATTCCATTGGATCTGAGCTTTGTAACTTTGATATCTTCATGCAAAACACCATGATTCAGATGATGCGTTAGCATGCAAAATGTCAAAGGATTGCATAAATACCTAAAAATATCGACACTTTTATGGTCAACTGATGTGTGTGCTTATCGTACTCAAGAACGTTCAAAGACTTGCCTGAATGTTATTGTTAAAGGCGTTTCATAGGCGAGACAGGCAGTCATAAATCCTTTATTTTAAAATGTATATAATGTGTGACATCCCTCAAAGGGACCCTAATCCATGTAGAACAAACACACAGGCATAGTGGCAACACATCACCATGAAAGTTTCGACATAGTAAACCATTGTATACATCAAAACGGCCAAAGAATGGCATTGGAACAGCACAGTGATTTACTTGTCACATTAAAACTTGTTTATGTTGTGACAGGTAGATCTGTTTGCAGCACCACCACTAAATCTAGCCTCAATCAGAGCTACATTGGGCAAAGATCCACCACCACCATCAGATAACACATGTGCATTGTTATGCAATGCAAGGGCACTCATTGTATTGGCCATGATATGATACACGTCTCACTGGGCATGCTGGCATTCAAACCTGTGATAATTTGGTTACACCTGGTTCTATCTAGTTGATGGATTAGTCCACAAAGCCGACCCACAGACCACACATCAGATACCTGTCAATCTGAGATGTCTCCATTGCTCTTTAAATGATCACTCTGTTATCAAAAGCAGGAGCCTGGAATCATTTCTAGGTGTCTTTTTAATTAGTTTGTATGCCTATTACTTTCGCGTTGTGGTAAGACGTGCAATTTCAATTGGCGATTGGACATCAAGTTGGAACCAATTGGAAGCCCTTAAGTACCTCCCTAAGTTCTCTTAGTTAATTTTCGCCCTTTTCTGGAACAGTCAGGTACATCACATTTCCATATTTTACATTTCAAACACTGAGCCAAATCTATCAGAGGATATCACTATTAATGTTGTAAGAGAAGGAATGCACCTGCACACCGCACACGCACACACACACACACACACACCCACTCATGCACGTAACAAGAAATAAATGATCAAAAATGTAGTCATGGGCGCCCCTCTATGAGAAAGAACACTGCAAAATGGCCCGTTCTATGGGATGGTACCCACTCTAGTGTCCGCAGCCACATTTTAGCTCATTTTGCCGCGTTCGTTCTCATAGAGGTGTGCCCATTACTTATTTTTGAAGAAATAAATGATGTTGCTATACTCACACGGAAACGGACACAATGCATGTGTTCATCTGCCATCACCAGAAAAGCCTGTGCTTGTGAGTTCAATCCTTGAAGCGTATTCACACACTCTTTTGTGCATTGAAAGTTCTGGCAAGTGTCTAGTGCCACCGTTCATTGGCAACAGGTGTGGGGGACTCAATTTATTTTAAAAGCAAGTACAGAGTGTTCTGTGTCCACATTGCTGTCTACGGTGTAGTTTACCCAATGGATTATGTATATCTCCAGAGGCTCCCAATAAGTATCAACATTAAGTACATGTCAAACAGTGCCCTTCGCGGTTTCTGAGCAGTCCCAAACACATGTGGAATGACAATGCAGATGATTTTCTCACAACCAGGATAGGTTAATCTATAGTGATTTAGGACAGGTGTACCAGATAAAATTGGCATCTTTCAGCAAAAGTGTCTCTGCAAGTGTCTCTGCAGTATCCTTGTCAACATCTCGCAGAGGTGACGTTAGGAATCTGACCATCAATTAATGTGTGGATCACACAGAAGATCTTGACAAAACCTCTTGTTCCGAGTGCAGAATACATAATTTTTTATTTTTATAATGTGCAAGTTCACAGGGGTGTTGCTTCAAAGCAGTGGGGAACAATACAAAAGTATATCGGGTACATAACAAAGGTGTGACATTTATATCACCCTTTGATTTCGGGCCCAGGACCCTGCCCACCGAGTTGCGCACCGGCAATGCCTCCCGGCAACCCTTGCACTTGGGTCTGTATCTGTAACCCCACAGTCCCCTTACCTGCACTTTTGGACACCTGCTGCCTACACTTACCCTTGCACCTGCCACCTTCTGGCCGCACTTCTTGTTATTGTTTTGATCCCATGTACAACACTGCCCCCCAACCCCCCACTTTCCCCTGGCACTTTTCCCCTCCCGCATCCTCTGCGCTTGAACAATCTCAATGTCTCTTGGCCTAGTACGATTGTTGTCTCTGCCCTCCTACTGTTTCTCTAATCCTTGCCTCGTCGCGCCTTGAAATACTTGTGTATAGGTGCGTTACAAATGCCATATCATATCATATCAGGAATTGGAAACATGGGATGATTTTACACGCAGCAGTAATCCGCTTGTGTTACCGTCCGTATCAAAGATCGGAGCCTCCAGTTGAGTTACATAGTATGGTTGATGCTTTGCGAAGGCACCATTTGATACAGAAATTCTGTTGCGTGCAGGTTATTTGTGTTACACCAAACATAAAACAAGTAAACATACAAACAAATCAGGTAACCTTTCACAGTGTAATGGCAGACAAATTTGAGGTTATCAGGTAATGGCTAAATGTGGGTATGAGACAGAATTTTGCACTGACTTTGTCCTGCAAAAATACACTTTGCGCAGTTCCATGAATTAGGGTTCGTGTCTGTGATGCACAGTCACTTTTCATCAGTGCAAAGTTAATTTGAACCGTGCAAAAATTACATGAATCTGGCCCACAATGTATAACTATGGGAGACTATAGTGATCATTGGATGGCGGAAGGTTATTTGATGAATGCGCTCAGACGTATGTTTATAGAGACAAGCAGATGCTTCTGAAAAGTAACAAAGTAATGAGGTGCTTCATTAAGTGCAGGAACATGGGTTTCCACATACAGTTGCATGTTAAAATACGAGATCAAATTACAGTAAAATCACTGCAAAGCATGAATTGGCTCATGTGGGAGTATAAATTCTGCATAAGAAAAGCACCTTGGCATTGTAAGCTAATGTCTTATAAATTGCATCAAGGCAAGTGACTAATGCACAATTGTTGAACTGTTCACACAGGGTGATTCATTGTACCAGGAGGCCATTTTAAATCAAGTATTGATAATTGTCTTAATTTAAGAGTCGCCGTGTAAATCAATGTTGTGTTGCAGCAATGGCTCTCCTCGAGTCCAATGCACTGATGAAAGTACCCTTGTAATGGCTTTGAATAATCAAGACATTATATTGGCAGCCATGGGAGGCATAAATATAAGTAATGAAATGGTTTTGTCATTATTGACAGTGTTATCTAATGAAATGTGTCACCAAAACAATAGCAGAATTTGAGAATTATGAGTAAGTAAATTTGCCTAATTCATTCATATCTACACAGAGAACAGCAAAGTAAATTCCCCCTCATGCATATTAACAACCTACACTGAAAAGCGACAAAGGGAAGAAGCTAAATAAGTATATTAAAAAAAACCTCAATGAGACAATATGAGACAATTGACAGAGAAGCCTCCAGTTTAACGGGATAGGACTACATTTATGAAGGGTTATTGTCATAATCACATAATGTGATCCTGGGATTAATTAATTGATGTCGGACTGAAAAATTAGAGGTATAGTCCTGGCTTTCCAATGTTGCCACCATATGTAGTCCTAGAGAGATCATCATATCTAGCTAAACCTCAGAATTCTTATTTACCTAAAATCAGTGTACTTTGGACAGAATTAACCTGATGTGAAATATGATATACAAATGTTTATTTTGATTAAATAGATCCATTCTTAGATTTCACGAACATTAACAATAAAATAGTAAAATGCATACACATTACATCCTTAGCATCGCACTTTGTGACACTCACATTAGTTCAAGTGAATATTATTTATTCAAAAGTACCCATACAATTTCATACAGGAAAGGCTTGTGTGAGAGGAAATAGACAAAGTAAGCAAATGAATCAAGACATAGTGGTGCTTCATCAGGGATTACATTTCATGTTCGTGTGTATCTCATAAGAGGGTCCGTTCAGTGACTTTCTATGTCTCAAATAGTATCTATTATGACAAAAAAGTAGGGTTTGACAATCAACAGATGATGGAGCACTTCCTAGTTGACAGGGACTTGGCCCCAGCATAAATTCCCACAAAGAATTCCAAGAATATCATGCTGAAGACACAAGGCAACTCAACCATATACTGGGCTTTAGTACTTTCACTTACCTTTAGAAATACTAGAGATTTGGAATAGCCTTCATTGCACCTAAATTTATAAATAAAATGGCATGCAGCAAACAGATATATAAAACATTGGAATTAAATCTTTGCAAAAGACTTCACGTCTCATTAAGATTGTCACAAGCCCAAATGAAAGTACACAAAGATACCTCCTCACTTCAGACATCTGAGTTTGACTTTCAGCCAACATAGCTGACTTAGTGCTTGATGTTTTTGATGTTGATATCTTATTTATTTATTTATTTGGATTTAGGAGGAACAATGCTCTTTGGATCACAAAAGAATGTACAATAGATAAGAATTCTGATTTGACAGGAAGCAGTGAGCTTCTTAAAATAGGGTGAGTTTGAGGGACATTGACCAGGATGCGGAGGAGAGTAAATGGAACGGACACCAAGGACAATACATAAGTAGACATACATAGATTAATGACCATGAGCATTGGACATTTTTAAGGGCAGATAGGCAATACGGCCAGCAGTGCTTGGGATATGACCATGATGAGTGAAGTGTTAGAGTAGAGGCAGAGGAAGTGAGGGACAGAGGCAGGTTAGAGGTGAAGGAAAAATGTTATCTAGCAGGTAGATTAGAGGTAGGTTAAGATGGTAAATCAGAGGAGAGGTGGTAGGCTTTTAGTTTGGTGTTAATCAAATCCTTGTGGACTGTTTCTTGTGTAGAGAATTCCATGCAAGTGGAGCAAGAAGTGGGAAGGAGTGGAAGCGAGAGGAAGCACAGGGAGGACGGGGAGCAAAAAGTCGAGGAGGCAGAGCAGAGAGTAGGAGAAGGCTTGAGGAGTTGGATAGAGAAGCATAGATACAGTGGTTCCTTACCATGGATAGATTTGTAAAGCAGAAGAAGACATTTAAATCTGTCCCTGTTTTACATTGCCAAGCATCCAGCCTAGTGACAGTATGAGGAAGTAGGTGTGAAGTGAAGGAGTCCAAAGAGATTCTTGGTAGTAAAGTTAATTATCTTGTCGAGAGGACAGAAAGCATAGTTGGGGAGACCAAAGAGGATACTGGCACAGTAGTCCAGTTTAGAGATGGAAAGAGTGGTTACGAGCTACTTGGGGGTGTTAAAAGGAAGAAGGTGCCTGATTTTCCAAATATTTAGGATGTTGAGGCGAGCTGCTGTTTCAGTTTTGGAGATGAAAGTGAGAAGGTGTGGGAAGGGTCATAGACGATATATTGAGTGCTAATACATTGAATAAAAATGACACCCACTATTACAGTATTTTGAAGTGAGATGAATCCGGTTTGAAGGGCTATACAACCTGATCATCTCTAACTTACCCTGCACCACGCGTCCAACATATCTGAGAAAACTTGCTCAGGAATGTTGGCTCTGCTGTGAACTCGCATCATGTACCTAATTTAGAGAAGGATTTACATGATATCCTGAACAAACTTAACAAACTGAGACAACAACAGCCGATTTGGTGTTAGGGTTTGGTTATTTCAATCACACAACTAAGGGTGGTTGCAAATGCTGCTGCCTGCCAGTGGAGAACAGTTTTATTTAAGACGCTGTGATTGACTTGCAAATGTGTCTTGGTCTGAGAACCCCATCCACTGGCCACTAACATATCCATGGAATCTGACTAAGAAGGAATTAGATCAGAAGTCTCTTATATTGTGGACATCCCAAAGTCCAGACAGCCAACTGAAGGAGTACCTTTATCTCTATGTACTACAACGTAGACATTAACACAAACTCCAGAGGACATTTACACTGAAGGAGGTCATCATCGATTTGAGCACCTGTTCAACACCCTCCCATTTGATATGTAATCTCTTTGATTCTTCATGTGTCTTCTCATATTAGACCAATGCCTAGCACATGATTAAGGCAAAGGATATCAACGCCTAGCACATAATTAAGGCTAGGGATCTTGAAGTCTGTCCATAAGAACCAAATGCACTCCATTTTCTCAGGATATCCACAGAACATACTTTGAATATAAACGAGACAAGAATACACATTGCAACATACTTGCAAGCCATGAAAAAGTCGTTTGCCACCTCAATTCTATAAATACACACAGCATACCATTTCTTACTCTCCAAGCATCAAATATCACTATCCAATGTAAAGTGCACATTTTGAGCCCTGAGTATAGAACACCTGAATGGCAATTGTTTTCTTAGTGATTCATTATCCTGAAAATCTTGTGCAGTTGGGGCTCTCAAAGGCCGAACATGGTACCTTTAATATTGACCACATAGTCACCAATATAAGTGTAGTGCACTCAAATGTACTGCATACCGACATACACAGATCACCTCTGGGTTTACCGCTCATTGTTATTTCTCTCTTTCAATTAAGAATGTCCACAATTAGAAGCATCAACAAGGATGCCCATTCTTTAGAAAGTGCATGTGGATTCAGTTTCCTTTTTTTGTTGAACCTTAATATATCGTAAAAATGGAACCAAAGTAAAGCGGTTCGGGGACAATTGTATACTGATCAACGGTGGCCGAAAGGTATGTGGCACGATCATGCACAAAACACTTTTGAAACTTTCTAATCTCGATTTTGGTCAAGAGTTGGTTTCTCATCTGCACAATTATCATTATGAGGATCAACATGTAAAATGCAGTCATCAATATGTTTGCATCCAAAGTCGATTTTCAGTAAGAGCAAAATAATTGAGTTGCAATTTAAAAACATTTTTCCAATAAACAACTAGCAGATTGGATCACACTTTTTTTGTTTATCTAATTACAGGTACCAATACCCCAAACGTTTCTCATTTTCAGTCAATGACCCCACTAATGTATTTCCCACTTAGTGACCTAAAGTATGCTGTATTCTCCACAAATAAGGTTGTTCAGCTAATTAAATTTAGAAATAAAGTAATAACACACATTCTACCTAATAATAACCTAGAGTGACTGTGAAATTAGGTAGGCAGTACAGTGTTAAGACATCTGAACAATGTAGAATGAGGTGCTTTAGAGATGTGAGAGGCTCCGTTCTTTACCCTTGGAGAAGAATTTTCCCCGAGATGAAGAACAAGTGTACAGCTCCTGAAGAAAGTTTGATCATTAAAAAAGGGAACAGAAGCCCATTGAAGATCGAATGTATATGTATCGCAATGTATTGAAATAGACATCCCTTTTCTTCAAGTAATTGACTATACATGAGATGTATGTGCAATATTTCCAGAGGAAAACAATTGTTTAAGATTATGTAATAGACTGACTGACTATAGCTGACTATCTGTTGCCAATCACTCACTTGGGTAGGGCATTTGTGTGAAAAGGATGTTGGATACCCTGCAACAGCTTGTATCTCCTGCCCATCACATCTTCATTTCAATCTCTGTATAATGCAGTACATTCACCATAACATTGACATTCGTACCCCTTTCAAGAGAATCCGGAATCTGCAAGCGGGCGTTCTCCAGACCTTGCAAGAAATGGACAACAACAACACAGTTATGAAGTTATCTAGGATTGTTCACAAAAATCACAATCGCTTGCCCTATCGTATTGCCGTTATGGATGCTCACTTGTATGCTAAAGAGTAAGTCCCCTCGAGTTGGCATCCAGGCAGCTATCTGCCAGCTAGACCAGAAAGGAAGCTGCAAAGAGAGACTAATAGGATTATGCGCCATGAAGTGTGACTTTGAGGCTTAAATGATCTACTTGAGTAATTTCTTATAACGCAACATGAAACTGTTATAAACTATGTACTGGGGACACATCAATTAGAAACTTCATTCATAAAGCTCATTTTACGGGTACCTAGTTAGTATTAAACATGCCGAAATGGCAGGCGCTCAAAAAAGCATTTGTTCTAAGTGAGTGTGACAGCAGACGCTTGATTCTGCTGATCTAACAATGAGATGAGACGTCGATGATCGCAGGGACATAAATCCCAGCTGACATGTTGTCTTTTAATCACATTCTTGTGTCTGACAAAATACCCATTGCCTCATAATGTGAGAGCCATTGAGGAGCTGCGCTTGATTGCCAGCGCGCAGCTGTGATTGCAGCAATCTCAAATGGAACAAGCTACCTGCTCTTCTACTCTCTAAATTCCTTCTGCCACAATTTAACCTTTCCAGTTTAGTAAGCGCCAGCTTGCCTCACTCCTCTGAACAGGTGGCAATCTTCTCTGTTAAATGTATTCTGAGGGACAACTCTAATCACCCTTTTCAAGTTCAGCGTGCTCTTTAGGATAGCACGCTTCAGAACGTATAAACCAATGCTAATCACTGTGCATGAAAAAAGAATACACTATTACCACACTGTATCATTTGTTTTTCCATTAGCATGTAAATGCTTGATTTTGATTGCAATGCTATTTAGAAGTATTTGGAGAAAATACACATTCTAAGAGTAGCATTTTGGGTGTTCTTAAGTTTTATAGAGAATTCTCATATAGATCCCAGGAAAGATGTTCTGATGTTCTGCCTTTTTAGACAGTCAATTGTTTATTGCGTGTTAGTTCTATATATTTATATAACTGTCTGGTGATGTAAACTTTGATGCAAGCGGGGTTCACAGCAAGGTACCTTCAGAATCTGGTGCAAATTCTGCATTGTAGCCCATATCAATCTCTGCCTCCCCGCATGCCGGGAAATGCGTGTTGCACCCTCTAAATGGATCAGTCTCTGTGCACTCCAGGAAATGCGCGTTGCACCCCCTAAAGGTCTCCCTTGCCGCGCACACCAGGAAATGTTCACTGCACGCCCTAAATATCTCTGCTTCTGTGCACACAAGGGAGCAAATGTCATGTACAGCATTACGGCAGTAGGCTCACTGTGTGTGGCGTGTAAATTACCTGCCCAGGTGTCTTCCTCTGATTTTCACACTGTTGTCTCATGCATGAAAAGGAGACACATGTTCCTTTGTGTAACACCTGCCTTGTGCCATATCTTGCCTCCTCCTGACATATTTTGCCTCCAAACGTCAACATCTTCTTCTGCCTGGTAGTGTGTTGTGGGGTTTAATGGCCCAAAATCTGCAGAAATGCCTTCTTGTCATGAGAAGGCACACTGGCAGACTGAAGAGCCAGCATCTAAAATGTCAACCCTGCCAATGTGCATAGTAAATACAAATGTATGTATTTCTGCATCTGAACCAAGAAACATGTGAAAAATGAAACCATGCTGCAGAAAGGAATTGGGCGGGCACATTGTGAGCTGACAGACAAAAAGGCAGCATTTCATTTTCAACTGCCAGATCAAAAATGTTGTTTTCAAAGAAAGAGACATGCACATATTAAGTGTGCATTGCATGCAAAATTCAAAGCCATGAAAGTATCTTTCATCACATGTGATTTAAGCCTACTTTCCAATATAAATGGCTGATGCCTAATGTGTAACTTTGATAAAAGCAGAAATTGTTATCATGGAAGTGAGTGCATTTTGCAGTCTAAAATAATGATCACATGGAGTCAAGATTCTGATTGCTAGGGTAATGCGAATACATATCATGATGGACAAATGAGCATTGATGGCAAGATGCAATTATATTAAAAAGAAACAGAAGGCTTAATGTATAATGTATAGTAACCTTCTGACATTTGAACATCAGTTCTGTGCATGGAGAAAGGCTGTGTTCGTTCACAAGGCATTTTCCCTTCTCCCCATCAGGGACTACAATCTCTGCTCTGTTCTTTATCTGAAAATAAGCTCTCCTTGAATCTTCTGCAGAGTCAACTTTTGATGGACTAAGGTTTTCTGAGCTTAGCAGATGGCCCATAGATAAACAGAAGACCTGTTAATATTAGCAAAATCTTTAAAAAATACCTGTATTTAAATTTGTTTAATGGTGTGGTCAAGACTTGAATGACAAATCACATGTTTCTGAGCCTTCCCCATGATTCTGAGAGGGCAGAGATCACATCATCTGGCCAGGAAGATAATATCTCTTCTGCAGACCACTTACTTTGCAAGAGTGACTAATGGTTTTACAATGGAAGTAGATGCTGAGTTAATGTTCAGCTGTTAAACCTAATGCACTTGAAGTAAAAATATGCATATAATTAAGGGGGGCAATATGAGTGTATGCAGAATCAAACTTTATTGATTTTCCTAAGAACCGTGAAACTT
This sequence comes from Ambystoma mexicanum, assembly GCF_040938575.1. Classification (NCBI taxonomy): domain Eukaryota; kingdom Metazoa; phylum Chordata; class Amphibia; order Caudata; family Ambystomatidae; genus Ambystoma; species Ambystoma mexicanum. Next base: position 347,218,427 of record NC_090931.1, read on the forward strand.
ACAAATGGGACAGGTATCATGGTAACACTTAACACACAGTATTTCTGTTTCCACAACTCTCATCAGAATGTGTCATTTTGAAACCAAGCTACAACCTAAAATGTGTTTCTACCTCCCCAGAAATGTTATGAAGCAGAAACTTAGGGAGGGAGTAGCTTGGGGATTCATGTAACTGCATATACAATTTGGTGATACTGACTTGCAGAAGTACCCATTCTCAAAATGGGTTCTGTAGACAGACATGATAACGCTGATCCTGTAGGTAGCTGGTCCAATTCGCTTATTGCTTGATGTGCTCTGCACCCTGAAGTAAGCTGCACTTAGAATGGGCATGTGTGGCTGGCTGATATAACCCGCAGCAGACGTTAGGGGGAGGTGAGAGTTGATGTGCGTCTGCATACCTGGACCTTCTGTGCTCTCCCCCCAGCTGTCGCCTCACTCTGGAATGGTGCTTTTCATTGTGGTGCATTGCAGTGCAAATGTCCTGAAAACCATGCATCCTAGATCCTGGACCTCGAGTTTTGCTCCTCGTGTCAGGACCGGTCCTTTTATGACCACATTGATGTTTCGCCACTATCACGCAACCGTCTTCAGAATTGAAGTATGATGCTGGTGGCTATCCATTGCTGAGGTTAGAAACCTGACCATAGCCCTGTGTTTCTCCTGAATAACCAGACATATTGATGCCGTTCCTATTCGCCAAATCCAGAGACGATTATGTAAGTTAACTTGTCCAACCAATTTATCCAACTAAACCTAGTCCTTTGGGGAAATCTGCTTGAGTTCATACCTTTCCCTTAATTTGTGGCAGGGGGGCTGGCAGTAGACCCATAGCAATTTCAATAAATAATAATGTAATTAATTCCCACATAGCCATTCAAAATCAACAACATTGCTTCCAGTGTGAATAAAAATAAACTATAGGCTATAAAGTAATTGGGTATTCCTATTCTTTTGAAAACCCCAAAACTGCCTAAGGGAAGGGGTGTATTAAAACGAAATTCCCTACTGCTTCCTGATGCCCCTGAACCCTGCATTAAGGCAAGGGGGTCCCAATTGATTAACTAAATAGCTGGGTTTGTGTGCTGGGACAGAACAAGTGTCTTCCCAAAGTTAAACAAAGTCCCTGATTTGAAAAGCACACTTTCTACAGAAAGTGGGAAAATGTTTCCTGAGGGAAGAGAGATTTTGCATTACAGAAAGGGTTTCCAAAGTGAAGGAAAAGTGTGTGTCTGTTCCAATAAGTTTGTTCTGCATTAAGACTGTCAGCTTTGCTAAGGGCGCACAATTCGGTTTACCTGTGATTCAGTTGAACCATACTGTTATTCCCTGCTAAGCGTGCATGCAGATGACCACATAGATCGCTGCATATGTGAAATTGTTCTGCAAAGTAAAGTGTTGCAATTTACTTAAATGAAACTTCATATAAAGAGAAGCATTATCGGTCAGGTTTCAAGGTACCAAATGTGATTAAAGTGAATCTCATGCCAAAGTCTATGGTGTAGTAAAATTATCTTGTTATGTTTTAAGGGGCTGCATCATTTTGGCATTTCGGGATTTTGTAGGTGATAAAAGTATTGAAATATTAGTTTGACATTTATTCTATTCACTGGAGACTTAAAAGCAAAAACACACATGTGGTGTAATCTCACATCTTTTGTTACTGTTTATCCCCAAGAGGTGAATCATTTGTATTGACTCTTTGTTATGGTGCCACAGAGAATGTGGCGTGTTGTGTGAAATTGTGTAAATATTAAATTTCCCAGAATAATTAATAAACATCTATTCTTAACATGGCTTAACATTGCTAAAGGGTGAGGGATTCACTAGTTCTAGGTGAGTCACAGATAGGACTAGATGGAATATCAAGGTCTATTTGTGTGGCTCTGTTGATTTGGGGGAAGTACTCCCCATATTACCAGGGATGCCATAAATAGATTGCATAATGTCACTGGCTGCTAACCATTAGTACTGTCTTGGAGTGTTTTGTATTCCCTCCTAACATGTTCTTCTGTGAATCACATGTCAGGCTCTGTGACCTCCTCATCTACCATATTAGGACTTCCACACCTCAGAACCACACCACAGCTACACAGCATGCATCATCGGGGCCCAGCTTCACAGCACCAGCCTCAGGGGGAGCCATGTCTGGAACAAAGACCAACAACCCCAAGGCGAGGTTGAGGTCTGTCAACTTCACTGCTGCAGAATTTGGCATTCTGGATAATCAGGTCCTGGGCCATTATAATGCCCTCTTTGATCAGCAGAAACACCTAGGGACATGTGGGTGTCTGAAGATCTGGGCAGACCTCATACCTGCCATCAATGCAGAGGGGGTGGCAGTCGTTACCATGTACCACAACAAGGAGCGCTGAGATGACCCCAGGATCCAGAGCCAGATGACAGCGGCCCTCTAGGCCAGTGCTTCCATGGAGGTGCAATCTGCAGGCTGCCATCAGGTGTCACCCTTTCAAAGTCTTAGAGAGGATAAACCCAACCGTCCATGCAAAGATCATTGGCCTGCTGGTGAGTACTCACAGGGTGGACTTTTCCACAGAGGTTTTGTGTCATGCATGGGTAAGTAGGAATTGGGCAAGTCAGTTCTTTTCACAGCATGTGTGTTGCAAAATTCTTAACTGGCATGAAGCCTCATGCCGACGCTGGAAGTCTGTGATGGCACACATCTGTGAACTGGAAAGTTGTAGGGATGAGCTCTGTCAGATCTTGCTGACAAAATATACCGGTGTGCATGCAATGTGAGATGCTGACATCAAGGCCTCAGACAGGGACAGTTTAAGATGTTTCAGACATGTGAGGTACATTCAGACAGCGACAGTTTAAGATATTGCAAACATCTTAGGTACTTTCATTTACACCTCCTCCATTGGTTGTTCAATTGTGTATGATGTTTCCATCATCCGCATTCAGCAGCTGAGACTGAGATATGTGTATGGATTTGTGGTAATGGGAATTTAGTGCATTTGACTTTCTGGGACGACATTGTGATTTGTCAGGTCACTGCATCAGGGGCCATACATGGTATGTCATCATGTTTTTTGGGTGTTGGAGCGACTCCATTGCTGCTTGAAACTCAGCAATGGGTGCATGCACGTTTTGTATGCTTTCATGTTGGACTGTCAGGGGTGCATGTTGCTAGATGTGGTTGGATGGAGATGTGCCTATGGTGTTACAGACACATGTGGCCAGGTGCCCTTTCAATGGCCCTGCCTGCAGGATACACTTGGTATTATGATGTGAAATGATGTGCCAGTGTCTCTGCTGGAGGTTCAAGTCCATTCCATGGCAGATGAGGTAGCCACTGAGCATGCCCACAAACCCACAGTGGAACTGGCTGTGGGGAAACTCCTGGCTCTTGCAGGGCATTCCAGGTGGTTTACTCCCTCGACGCAGACTGTCATCCAGTCAGACACATTACCAGGCAGCAGGAGATGTTGACAGTGAGGAGGCAAATCCTGCATGTCATTGCCAGGAGGCAGAGGCAATGGCACACATGGTACAAGCGAGGCAGGAGGCATGACGGTGCCTGCAGACTCTGGTTTCACCCCAGGTCCACTTTGTGAGGCAGAAGGAGGAAGAGAGGCAGCACACACATGATACAGCAATAGTCAAGGCCAAGTTGGTGGAGAGGATGGTGCAGGCACAGGCTCCCATGCTGGGGGATTCCTGCAGGGCAGAAGAGGGGATTGAGCATGTGCTGATGGAGGCTCTGCAAGCACTGCAGGAGGCGGAAGTGGAGGGAGAATTGGCCTTGGCTGAGGCATTGTCAGAGATCGCCATGAACTAGCCCACTGACGCCTGTGTATAATTCAAAAGTTATAGGTTTCCTTTTTCATATTTATTTTTACCAGGATTGTTTTTTATTTGCATTCCTGTACATAGATTTTCATCAATACAGTTTACTTTTGTTATTCAACACCACCATTGCCATCTCTGTGGCCATGTGCACATTGTTTTTCAACATGATCTCTAAGTAAGTATGACCTATGGCTCTCATTTGGGTTTAGGTCACACAATGCGGGTCACGTTGGTAATGGCCTATTTGCTGGGGTACATGTGTGCATGCTTTATGTGAGTGTGATGTTTACTATGATGCCTTCATGGCCAATGTAATATGTGGACAATGGTAGATGTGGGGAGATGACATGTTTGGAGTTGTACGTGTTTGACATCTTTGTCATTCACATCTCACGCTTGGCTACTTTTGTGCTTTGCAATACAGGCATGTTGGTCATTATTGTGCTTGGTGTACATGGGAGTGTCTGACATGTATGCTGTGGTTGGCATGGCACTTTCTTTGTACATGTGTTCATGTGTATTCAGTCATGCTGGCTGTTGTCTGAGGTCGGTCTGGTGCCATTACTTAGATTGAATTGTCCATATGACCATGTGGACATGTGTTTCGCAAGTAATGAAGTGGCCATTGCATGTGTGGAGGTGGCAAGGGATGATTGCCTGATGACATTTATTGTGGAATGGCATTACATGTTTGCTGTCAGTGTATCCATGTTGGTTTGGTATGTTTTTGATTGTGCGTTTTTAATGGTGGTGATGTGGGGAGACATTTTAAGATGAGAGGTATGTTTAAAGATGATGCTTTTGGTCTCACACTGAGTATGCATACTCATTTGTTTTGGTGTCTGGACAGATGTTTCATGGAGCAGGGATGTCTGAGGTATCTGTTGGCAGCTCATGTACCTCTGGCCATTCACATCTCAGGATTTCTGTTTCTTGGATGTTGTGCTCCTTTTTGTTTCCACAGCAGTTTGGGGGGCCTTTGGCACTTGCCTGTCCATGTGGTGGAGCTCACGCTTCATGAACAGGTATTGCTTATTGGCATTGGGGATGAGTGGGAGGGATATGGTGTCACTCTGACTCACTGTGCTACACATCTCACATGTGGACCATGTCACATGTGACGCCTGAAAGACAATTTTCCTGTATAGTGCCCCGTATAAATAATCAATAAATAAATAAACGAAAATCATGCAACAAATGTGTAACTTTGGGGAAGATTTGGTAGGCTGTTATTGTGCAACTGAGTCTGATCCAAGAGGAGGCTGTGGATGGGCTGTCTGTCCTGGATTCACCATCACTGTTTCCAAGTGATCATGTTGGAGGAGGATGTCTGCCAGGTGTAGTTCATGGAAGACACAGGCCAGAGGGGTTGAGGAAGGTAAGTACTCTACAGTGAATTGGGCCATTGCTGTTCATGATTCATAGCTGCCAAGTGTTGTTGGTGTTACAACGATTGTAAGGCCGATGCCACCATTGTACTGAACAGGATCTGCAAGCCTGATCATTACCTTGTAGGGTCAGTGTGTGGGTGTCGAAATCCATTGCTATTGGGTGTGTGATAGAACCCTTTTCCAAACAGATTATGGGTGTATTTCTGCATACTGTTTCGTTTGTTCAGCAGGCAACTAGATTGGTCCATCTGGGGGAATATGATTGTTGTGTCCTGAAGTGCAAGGGGTATGGTGGTGACATGGAGTGAGCTGTTGCCAGGAAAGCATAGTGGCCAAATTACATGGGAGTGCATGTGGTCTACTGAGCTGGTCTGGCGATTCATCATGCACCTCTGTAAGTAGGATGGTTCAATGGATGTTCTGTCAGACATTTCAAATGTCATGTCCTGGGACGAGGGCGGGCTTGTGGGTGCTGCCTTGATGTAGGAGTCTGGGGTACACTTTGGTGTGGGTACTCGGATGAGGGCGGGCTTGTGGATCCTGCCTTGATGTAGTAGTCCGGGGCACACTTTAGTGTGGGTACTGGGTGAAGGGCGGGCTTGTGGGTGCTTCCTTGATGTAGGAGTCTGGGGCACCCTTTGGTGTTGGTACTGGGACGAGGGCGGGCTTGTGGGTGCGGCCTTGATGTAGGAGTCGGGGGTACACTTTAGTGTGGGTACTGGGATGTGGGCAGACTTGTGGATCCTGCCTTAATGTAGTGGTCCAGGGCACAGTTTAGTGGGTGAATGTGGGTGAACGTGATTGCTGGTAAGTAATCCTTGATTACTTTTTTACATGGTCCAGCGCAAAATGTATTCGACAGCGCTATTTTCTGTTTGGCATGAGTCGCCACCCGGTGCTGTTAATTTTCATCTGCTCAGTGTTCTTTCTCGCGCTAATACTTTAGTGCAGACATAGCGCTTATTAAAATTAAATTAGGCCCAATGGGTTGCTTTACGAGTTTGGCAGTGTGATAAAAAAGTGGTGAAAATTCTGTTACCGTCACTTTAAAAAAAAATGGAATTACCACAGTTTTTACTGCACTGCCGAATTGCGAGTTTGGAGTAAAGGTGGTGGATTTTCCTCCTTCGCTAGGCATACTGGGAAAGAGGGACCTTAAAGTTGTCTCCAGCAATAAGCAGCAGGATCCCTCTAAATACATATGAGCAGCATTACCAGTTTGGTGGTGCGGTAAAAAAGGGGAGGTAATTCTGTTACTGACACACTTTTTGGCGGTAGCTGAATTACCGCCATTTTTACTGCACTGACAAATTCTCCATAAATCAGCAAAATTAACACAGCAAAATCATTGATCACGGTAATTCTGCAAAAATCTGCATGGAATCCTATGGACTCTGAAAAAGGGGACTGACACTGCCCTACCAGCACTTGTAATCCCACAGTAAATTTGCGGGTCCAAGTTTGACGTCATTTCGGCAGATTTTTCTCAGAAATACATCCAAACAAGTAATGAGGCCCATACAAACTACATTACAGAGGAACGCAGGAAGGAGTGGGTGTGGTATTGAAAAGAGTGTGTTTTCTGCCATGTACTGCGATAGACAGACATACTGGGAAAGAGGGACTTTAAAGGTTTCCCAAGCAGCAGTGCTTTCCCTTTTTTGTTTCCGGCATGCTCAGATGTTTTTTTTTAAATCTTTTCTGTCAAATAATTGTGCACTACAAATTGCGAATGCAATTAATGTATGGTAACAAGTGAGTTTAAGGTCTTTGTTTTGCAGGGACATTATAGTTTGTATTGTTAACCTCATGTTTGTCTTATTCCTGCTAAGTGTTTCATCCCCTTTCCCAATGTTCAAATTAGTTTTCCCCTGCCAGAAGCGAGTGTTGACAGTTCAAGGTTACCATTCGGCTCTCACCAACTAATGCTGGACTTGAAGGCCCTTATTGTGACCTGTGGGGAATGTGGCTTTAGGGCTAGGGAAATTAATGCTTTGGGCCATGTGTGTCACCTTTTATGCAGGAAGAGAAATCCTTCATTCTGAAATATGTCTTCGCTTCTCTATGGGACTGCTAATCAAACAAGAAAGATTCAGGAAATACTTTAAAATATGATTCTAAACCCTCTGCATATTAGTTTGAAAATGCCCTGCTGAAAAATGTTGTTATGTTTACTTTGTAATAGTTCTGCATTCTTCCTAGTCCCTACACTAGCATTGATGCCTTTTTAGCCAATTGTTTCAGATCCTCTGGGTGAACCACACCTCTGCCTTATCTGAAACCCTCCTTATATTTTACCATTTGGTTTAAGGAGTTTTATTTATTTTCAGACAAACATACCTAGAATCAGGCAATTCTGTTGAGTGGTTCTCCTTTTGGAATGCAGATACACTGGGCCTCATTACGAGCAACCCGGTCCTGAAATAATGCTGGTAAAACAGCCAGTACTACTGGCTCCGGCATTGATCCCAGACTGGCTTACTCCGAGTCTGCTGGTAGGGGCAGTGAACTACCGGAAGGGTTGACCTGCCGGTAGTTCAGGACCCCACAGGCAGAAAAATCACTGAAGCACCGGCACTATTAACAATGAACTCTATGGGAGTGGGTAGACGGAAGCGCCGGCACCGTTAGCAACCATGCAGGGTCTGCCTACCATGGCCATCAGGGTTAGACCTGTTGGGTGCAGCAGCCCCGGCAGGCAAACCTGTAATTTTCTGGTCTGGAAACAGTTTATGGGCACCCTTGTTTCTGGACCGGCAATGCCGTAATGAGGCCCCATTTCTTTGAATACTGCAGGGATCGTGGTTGGTCCAAAAAGGGGGTGAAACGTCATAAGACCTTCAAATGTTTCGAGGGGTTTGGGTCCTCCGACGTATTCCATATCTATGACAGGTAATGTCCACAGCTGTGTTGCTTCGGGACATTTTCGGCGTCTGCGTCCTGCGTCGATGACGTTGATGCGCCGTCCCCGAGGACATCCTCTGACGGCCGACGTCACCCGATGTGATAAGTAGGACGCACGACGCCCGTAGCCTCAGTTCCGTTTTTTCCGCGAATGTGTTCGCTTCGTGAATCTCGGTACGCCTCGACTCTTTGGAGTTTGTTGTATTCTTCTCAGTTCTTTGAACCTGTTCGGTTTTTGTGAAAAAAGCCTGTTTGCGACGATGTGTACCTCGTCTTCCACCCCGCGTCCGGGCTTCAAGAAATGTGGGGACTGTGGGTCCAAGATGTCGGTCACGGACTAGCACAATGCCTGCATCTGGTGCCTTGGGGAGGCCCATGATACGGACGACTGTGTCGACTGCCAGTCGCTCACGGCCAAGGCCTTGCGGGAGCGCAAGAAGAAGTTGTCGGTAGGTCGGGTGTCTAAGCCCCGGAAGTCGAGGTCTACAGGGCTTTTGATGGATGACTCGAGAGGCGACTCTCCATGTCATCGTCGGAAGTCCAGTGGGTCTCCTTCCAGGAGTCGGTCTCGCCACTCCTCTGCCTCTTCAAGGCATTCCCAGAAGCGCACACATCGGTCGCCTTCCCCGTCCTCTTCCGAGGACTCTGGCCATCAGCAGGTCGCTTATCCCACCATGCAAGCGACACCGGAGGAATGTGATTCCTTTGGGAAGAAATTGTTGGCGATTCTCGAATCGCAGGGCACCGGTCCATCCGCGCCTCCGAGTGGGGTCGGTCGGCACCGGTCGATAGACACCGCTCGTACGCCTTCGGGCTCGGGTGGTCGGCACGGCTCGCGGGAGAGGTCCCGCTCGGACAAGGATAGCCGTTCTCGCCATGCCCGTTCCAGGTCCCGGTCCTCGACACGCTCGAACCGCGTGATCCTGTGCCGTCTTCGAGGAAGACGTTGACGCCTGTGGCGCCGAGGTCGTCGACGATCTCTCTCGAGGCCCCGCCTCCGAGGGGGTCGTCGACACTGTCAGTGCCTAGGTCGTCGAGAGACACGCTTGGAGCTCCGGCTTCGAGGCCAGTGTTGACGCGGTCGATGCTGGCGGCGCTACAGCTGACGTCGACGCTGATTCACTCGACGGCGATGCCGATTCTCTCGACGCCGGTACTGATTCGTTCGGTGCCCTCAACGCCTTTCGAGACAGTGGTGTAGGAGGGGCCCCGTGGCATGGGGGAAGCCCCTAGAAAGGCTCTGGCTAAGGTCAGGCATAGCTTTGGTCCCCAGGTGTCTTCCTCTCACCGCCTGGAGTACATTTCAGAGGGTGATGAAGTTTCTGATGAAGGCCTGGTTCCGGTTAAGGTGCCAGGTGAGCTTCTCTCGGGCCATAGCCAGTTTGATGACCTGCATGATGCCAGTGGACTGTACACCTCTCTGGAGGTGGAGTTTTGTAGGCCGGAGCCTGGCGCTCATGCCGATTTGTCGTACCGGCGCCTTATGTCTCGGATCACCGAGTACTTGGGATGGTCGGCTCCCCCAGGGGAGTTTGTTCAGGATGATCTCACGGACATCCTTGATCTTGGTCCCCCCAATGACCCGGTACTGCCATTTCATATGGCTCTGCAGAGAAGGGTGGCGGCGGCTTGGACTGCTCCGGAGAGTCTCCCGGCAGTGGGCAAGTCTTTGTCGCGAAAATACTGTCCAGCCAGTAGCGACCCCTACTACTTTTCCAGGCACCCCAGTCCAGAGAGTTTGGTGGTGCAGGCGGCTACGGCCCCGGCAAAGCAGGCGTTGTATCCTACCATCCCTCCGGATAGGGACGACAACCGTTTTGATGGCTGGGCGAAGAAAGTGTTTTCTTCAGGGGGTATGGCGCTTCTGGCGGCCAACTCCGTATGTGCCTTGTCTCGTTTCACACACACTCTGTGGAACTGTGTTGCATTAGCGGCTGAACATATTCCCGAAGGGGACGAATGCGATGGTTTCCTTGCTATGGTTCAGGATGGCAAGGATGCCATGTGTGAGGCCGTTCAGTCGGGTTTGGACATGGCAGATTGTGTCAGCCGGTCCATGGCGGCGAGCACCGTAATACGCAGGTTTGCGTGGTTGCGGAAGTCTGGGTTCGCTCCTGATATGCAGTCCTGGCTCCTCAACATGCCCTTTGATGGTGAACATCTTTTTGGCAGCAAGGCTGATGAGAGACTTGAGAGGTTGCAGACCTCCAAAGCTGCAGCAAAGTCGTTGGGGTGCTGCAGTTCGACAACCTCTGCCTTTTTCGTCCTAGGGGACAACAATGGAGGGGAGGTTCCTTTCGCTATTACTCGTCCTTCAGTAAAGCGAGAGGAGCTGTCAGTCAAAGAGGCCACCATAAGAGTGCCAGAGGTGGAAAACAGGGTACTCTAGGTGCCAAGGCCGCTCGGGCAGTTGCCTCTTTGCCCTCAGGCAATGCTGCAGCCGCTACCACTCAGTCATGAGGCCAGGTCCCATGGTTTTCCGGTTGGGGGAAGGCTGGCGCAACATCTTGTAGAGAGGCATGCCATTACTTCAGATGTGTGGGTTCTGGAGATCATAACCCACGGCTACTATCTTCCCTTTCGGCAGAGGCCTCACGACAATCCACCTGGGAACCTCTCTTTGAAGAGTCCGGATCCGCTCCTTGCGCAGGAAATTCAAGCCCTGCTGGAGAAAGGCGCCATAGAACTGGTGCCTGTAGCAGAGAGGAACAAGGGATGGTATTCCCCTTATTTTTTGATTTCAAAGAAAGACGGGAGATTGAGACCCATCATGGACTTGCGCGGTTTGAACAAACTCCTCAGGAAGGACACGTTCAAGATGGTTACTCTCTCTGAAGTCCTCCAGGCCCTTCAACTTCAGGACTGGTTGCTGTCTCTCGACCTCAAGGATGCTTACTTCCATGTGCCGATCCACCCCAAGCACAAGAAGTACCTTAGGTTCGCGGTTGGTGACTCGCACTTTCGGTTTCGGGTCCTGCTGTTCGGATTGACCTCCGCCCGAGGGTTTTCACCAAGCTCATGGTAGTGGTGGCAGCACATCTCAGGAAAGGGGGGATTCACGTCTACCCCTACCTGGATGATTGGTTGATCAGGGGGAGCTCTCCCGAGCAAGTCCTGGATCATCTGTCCGTCACCTGCCATTCCCTTCACAAGCTGGGCTTCTCCCTCAATTTAAAGAGTCCCATTTGACGCCAACACAGTGGCTCCAGTACATCGGAGCAGTGCTCGACACATCCCTGGGGCTGTGTTTTCCTCCCCAGGTGAGGGCTCTTCACATTAGCAGATGGTGCACAAGTTTCAACTTGCCCAGACTCTCCCAGCGTCCGAGTTGTTGAGACTGTTCGGCCTTATGGCATCCTGCATTCTTCTGGTGCCAGAGGCTCGTCTGCGGATGAGATCTTTGCAGTGGGCACTCAAGCTCCAGTGGTCTCAGTCCTCCGGCAGTATGTCGGACCCTGTTCAGGTGCCGCCCTCGGTCGCCCAGGACCTTCTGTGGTGGGCTGTCGAAGACAATCTGATGAAGGGGGCCCCATTTCGGCTGCTCTGGCCGGAGGTGACGATCGTGATGGACGCATCTTCATGGGATGGGGAGCACATGCCAACGAGTTGACAGTCAGCGGTTGTTGGTCTCCGTCGGAGTCCAGACTCCATACCAATCTGTTGGAGCTGAGGGCCGTCAGGCTAGTCCTGAAGGCTTTTCTGCCGACTGTGCGAGGAAAGAGTGTCCTGATTCTAACGGACAAGATGGTGGCCATGCACTACGTCAACAAAAAGGGGGGGCAGGGTCACTTCCTCTGTGCAGGGAGGCGATGCAGCTCGAGTTCTGGGCCATCCAGCAGGAGGTTTCGATCTCGGCTGTTCATCTGGCCGGAGACGACAACGAGATGGCGGACGCTCTCATGAGTGGGAGCTGGCTCAGGAGATTCTCCTGGAGATCTTCGCCCTTTGGGGAACCCATCAAGTGGATCTCTTCGCCTCCAGTGTCAACCAGAAGTGTGAGAGGTTCTGCTTGCAGGAATTTCCTCCAAAAGGAGCCTTAGGAGATGCGTTCGTGGTGGAGTGGTCATTCCCACTGCTGTACGCATTTCCTCCAGTCCCCGTCATCCCGAAAGTACTGCGGAGGTTACGGAGGTTCGGTTCCCGGATGATCCTCATTGCTCCAGCGTGGGCCCAGAGGACGTGGTACCCAGACTTTCTCGACTTGTCCATCTGCCTTCCACGTCGTCTTCCCTACCGAGACAATCTGCTCTCACAGGAGGGGGTCAGGTTCTCCATCCAGAGGTCAGATCCCTCAACCTTCACGCTTGGCTTCTGAAAAGGTTGAGGTATAAGGATTGGGACCTCCCTGAAGACGTGATGGAGGTGTTGCTCTCGGCCAGGAGGCTGGCAACAAAGTCTCTGTACCATTGCCGTTGGAGAAAGTTCTGCGACTGGTGCAGAATTAAGAATGTGGATCCTTTTGAGTGTGACATTCCCATGGTTCTGTCTTTTTTGCTTTCCTTGGCCCACAGGGGCTTGCAAGTGGGGATCATTAAAGGTTACCTGGCGGCGCTGTCCATATTTAAGGGCTCGTCTGAAGAATGTTCATATTTTAAGATTCCTTTAATTTCTCAGTTTTTGAAAGGGCTCACTAATGTGTTCCCTCCGTCACCTTTTCTGGTGCCCGGTTGCGATTTGAACCTTGTTCTTAAGTTTCTTATGGGTGCTCCGTTTGAGCCTTTGCATTCTTGCCCTTTGAGACTGTTATCTCTGAAAACTGTGTTTTTGGTTGTGGTTACTTCTGCTCGCAGAGTGAGTGAGTTACAGGCACTTTCAGTTAAGCCACCCTTCACTGTGTTTCATAAGGACAGGGTTGTCCTTAGAGTTCGTCCTTCCTTTCTTCCGAAGGTGGTTTCGGAATTTCATTTGAGCCAGAAGGTTGTTCTTCCGGCGTTCTATCCTCCTCCACATCCTGGTAAGGAAGAGGAGAGGCTCCATAGGCTTGATCCTAGGAGAGCGTTGAGCTTTTATATTTCGCGCATGTCCCGGGTCAGAGTGGACAATCAACTTTTCATTGGTTACGCTGGAAAGCGTTTGGGACAAGCTCTGACGAAACAGACTTTGTCTCATTGGATTATTTTAGCTATCTCCGAGTGTTACTGCTTGGTGGGTAAGGACCCTCCGGCTGGCTTGCGGGCCCATTCTACCAGGGGAGTGGCTGCGTCTACTGCCCTGCAGAGGGGTGTTCCTATTCGTCACATCTGTGATGCAGCCACCTGGGCTTCGGTACATACTTTTGTAAGTCACTACTCCCTCGATTCCATCCGAGGGCAGGATCTGGCCTTTGGCAAGGCAGTCCTTTATTCCGCAATTTGATTGGGCATGCTAAATTTGTGTTCTAAATTCGTTTCCCACCTCCTTGCTTGGTACTGCTTTGGGAGTCTGTCATAGATATGGAATACGTCGGAGGACCCAATCCCCTCGAAGAACAAGTTACTCTCTTACCTGGTAACGTTCTTTCGATGGGATGGTCCGATGACGTATTCCATATCGTTCCCTCTCTACCTTCCCCGCTGCAGAATTTCTTATGCGATTGCAGCTTGCGTTCCGCAAGGCCTTGTGTGTCTGACTGGCAGAAAACTGGTGTCACACATTCTGGGGGAAAAAACTTCAACTGAGGCTATGGGCGTCGTGCGTCCTACTTATCACATCGGGTGACGTCGGCCGACAGAGGAGGTCCTCGGGGACGGCGATTCGACGTCATCGACGCAGGACGCATATGCCGAAAATTTTCCGAATCAGCACAGCTGTGGACATTACCTGTCATAGATATGGAATACGTTGTCAGACCATCCCATCGAAAGAACGTTACCGGGTAAGAGAGTAACTTGTTCTTCTAAATCAATCCAGCCTGTGTCTTTCAATAATGATCTAGATTTTTAAAATCAATTTGAAAGCCTTGCAACTTTGGAGGAGATAGACTGATTGTTGGATAAAGAAACATATGTTGATGTGTCAGCTTCCCTTGTTTCACACACATCTGGTGCTTTCTTTTAAAAATCACCTGCAATAGTGATATATTGCTGGATGTTTATAAAATCCGATTCTATGCTTTTCTTGCAAGAGATTTGGATGAGAGATGCCATTTATTTAGAAGGTTTGTTAACTTATTTCTTTCAGGCTGAAAAAAACAAAAAAACACCAAAGACAGATACTCTGTTTTTTTTTTTATCCTGGTATCCCGAAAGATTGTTGGCATTGATACTGTTATTCTGTAAATAGAATTTTACCAAATTCTGAAACACCTAACTAATTGAAAACGAATGTTTGTGTTGGCAAATTTTGATAACTCGCTAAGTCGTAAACTGACTGTTTCTGTGATTGTGATTTGGGAAAGTGAGCATTCTGAGTGTATTTGCTGCTGGTTGCCTGTGATGTGTGGTTGCATTTTTATTTAAGTGTGTGTCTGGTTTGTGTAAGGTGCGTTCATTATTTGATTTAATTACTTGAAATGCTGTGATCTTTATTGCAGTCCGTTTGATATGGCATACAATGTAATGGGGCATTTAGGGCTGGTCTTGACATTTGCTATGCAAAACATTTTGGCTTTGGCAATGCTTGTTTTTGTCAAGATGTTGTTTCACTTTTTTAGATTTATTTTAGTCACTTCTTCTTTTGAAAACTATTTGTGGTCATGCAAGGAAAGTGTGCTTAAAAGATTGCAAGGGGGTCATAGCTGCGCAGACAGACACATGTTTAAGAATTGAGTTGCAACATCCTATCAGGACGTATTCCTTCCATGCAAGCAGACATGACGTGTCTTGTCATAAAGCGCATGTTTTTGAGGTATGTGCAAATGCAAGACCAGTGGGGCATGCTCCTGTGCCTCCCCATCAAAGCAAACTGACCTGTTGGTAAATTGGCCAATTGCAGAGCAAACATTGCAGCTGCAAATCAGTTTTGGGAGAGCTTGTCACATTACCAGAAATCCTGGCCTCAGCCCCAGCGCTACCTCAGAAACACGGGACCTATTTCCTGAAGTTCTAGTGTCCGCTAAGATACCGCCTCGCAGACTGTGAGTCACAGTTAAAGCAAATCAGATTACTCAGAATGCAGTCAGTCACTTTGGAAACAGGCCGTCAGCTGAAGTTCTGTCACAACAGACAGCTTACTGACAGACAGACGAACAGAAGAGAGGGAGAAGTGACAACTCTGCTACTTTCATGTTGCAAAAACACTAATGACCTTGGACTTGGTCAAGGTCTCTTTTATTTATTCATTTATAGGGCGCCAAGACAAGCAAGCACAGAGGCATCAGAGCGCTCACAACATACAACACACTTACATGAATTACCCCGAACCATAATGACCTATTTCCATAAGAACATGATGCAAAGTGTAAGTTCATTTACGCACATAAATAGGTGTTCAAAGTCCGTTTGGACACAGGGAGCTTCACCCCAATAACACTTGTTAATGCCCCTGGCATTCCTTATGTGGCCTGGCCAGCGGCTCACACTCTTCTTGTCAAATAATCTCAGTATCAGTTACTGACTCATAATGCCTCATTATTGCCCCTAAACGTAAGGTCCCTCGCTTGCAGTCCATGAATCAGGTGAAAGCCAATAACTAAAATATGCTTCCATCTATTATTGAGTCCATCTCTTCTCTGTTTTATGTAGTCCCTTGATCTCTTCTCCTTCGTGTTTCTGTCGCGCCCTGATGCTTGCGAGCTGCAGCGCGTTATAAATATATAAATATATAAATGCTGTCCATACCTTAAGAGACCTGTAATATGCCTATATTAAGTAAGCAGCCACGCATGTGGCTCCTGTGTTATATTGATGTTCTTATTACCTATCATTGACTTTAGAGCAGTGCTAATCAGAGATTCGTTTTTTTACTATGCACATATTGCACACAAGCAATTTATATTTCACATATAATAATAACTCGAAATCCTTTTTCTTTACCTAGCAACATTATATGCAGGAAAACATGTTGGTGATGGTACATTTAGAGCACGGTACAGTACCGCAAAATCGACATGAAATGGGAAAGGCCACAATATTTGTTCACTGTGTGTATTTGCTTGCCATCTTTGAAGACACGATTTATTAGCAAGGTCTTTCTTTTTTTTGACTCATTTCCGACTGCTGCAGTTGGAGAATATTCTGCTGAGCCAGCAGATCTTTTCCCTTCAGGATCTTTGCCGCAGCAGGATATTATAACACACAAAGGGCAGTGGTGGAAGTGTACTGGAAAACGTAGTGGAACTGTGGTCTCGGCAGGGAAGAGGGTATGCGGAAGCATGGTGCAACATGTGACAAGTGTTGCGGACGGGGCATTGCACTAGTCTGAGTGACTAGTAACCAAGGCTCCTATTACAACTTTACACTTGCAGAGGGACATGAATGGACAAATCCTATATAGAGAATGGTGAATATTGTCATAAAAAGTAGAGAAATGGTAAACAGAAAAAATAAAAGTGGTGGGACCCCGCTCCCGATGGTTCCCACTCAATTCGATCACTGACAAAGGGATGGAAGCAGCGTGATCATTTCCATGCCACCCATCCAATATTGATATTGATATTTTATTTCTATCGCGCTCGTACACAAGTGTTTAGATTCTTTTGGTGAATTTGGAATGGTGGACGGATCCTGGGTCCTGCCACTCAGCTGGGAACTAGCTCTTGGATATTTTCTTTGGAAGACCCCATAGAATTGTATATGTGGAAAACTAAGCTGCCCGGTCCCCGGCTCGCGGTTTGGGCTGAGACCCACGCGCTGGTGATGAATGCTGGCACCCCGTGCCACCTTTCTCAAAAAGGTTTGACGGAGATTCAAGGCAATGCGGCTCGTCATGGAAACCTGTTAAGAGAGGACTGGAAATATGAAAAGAACAGCCAAGAAAGGAAGTTAATTACAGAACAGTGATTATGCTGATAAAACCAATTATTAAGCTATTAAATGTTTATGACCTTTTTGCACACTTTTTCTGCAGCTAGTCCATCTTGCTCGCTCTGAAGAAAGGACAGCGTGATGAGCTGCTGTGGGAAAAGCAAATACCTTTTATCAGAGCGAAGAGGGTCTTTGTAAAAGAAGGGGCTCATTTAAGCTGTTCCATTTATAAGACAAGTGTGTTGAGAGGTTTCAAAAATAGTGGCTGTAGAACTGGCAGACGCTACATCATTCAGGTTACAGTGCAGTGGTACGGGCTGTTCTTCTCAAGATAATTGTAGCATTGTGTCGTCTTCCGCACTTCATATTGTGCATATGCATTCAGGATGAGGCAGATCAATCGCGGGAGGATAGCTCAGGGGCAACGGCTCACCTGGGAAGCAAGACGAGGTGAAACAACACAGGTTTGATCACCGGGTCCGCGCTTAGAAACCTCTGGGTATTACGCATGTTATAAATAAACAATTACACATAATGTAGTACTTTGCACTAGTTTTGTGATACTCAGCATTGCACCGCCCATTTTCATCTAGCAACCTGTCTGCGCAGACCTACCTTTCGCTATTGCACTCTGTTACAGTGCTCTGTCTGTATTCAAGTCAGGCTCGGACTGGTCCATAGGGCAGTACCCGAACCAAAAACGCAAAATGCTAGTATGGGCCACTTGTTGGCCCATTTGGGCCAGATTGATAAGTTACTTCACCATGCGTCTCGTAGTTTAGACCAATGCGTCTGAATAAATATTCTTTAAAATGCACAATTTGCATCACATTTGATCAAAAAACTCTCCCTTGGGTACTGTTCAGTCTGTCAGAAAAGGAATGAATTGCCATTTGCTACTGTCGGCTACTTTTTCCTTGGTGCCCGAGACAATGTTATGCCTCAGACCGACCCTGATTAAAGTATATTTTAGCACTGTATTTTGGTCCCAATTTTGACGCATGACAAGTGCTGGGACATGCTATTTTGCATGTTGTTGTTTTACGTCGTATGAAGCGTGGCGTAAAACACTTATTACCGTAGGATATTTCATAAGTCCATGCAAACAGGCGCCTAAGGGTTTCTTTGCCTTCACATGGATCCATATAACACATATGCATCCATCAATAATTCAGGAACATGCATGCCCTCAACACATGCAGATATACGCAAGGTGACCCAGCACACCTCAATTAGTGCATGTACCAACAGCACACATTTACAACACAATTAAAAGCTATCCCGGAAGAAAGTATCTAAGAGTAACAAAGCTACCACAGGCAGCATGTGTGATTGAGTGCAAGCATGGGGTCATGGAGAGTTGTAAGCTTATCTTTCCACAAGTAGCAAAAAGACCAGTTAGGTGTGCTTTACAGCACACAAAATGCGCTCCCATCTGTGCAAAGGATGAAGGGCTTCACACCATTACACAGGGGCACTAGATAGCAACGTGGGTGCAGGAGATAAAAACCTATAGTTGTGCACACATGTTGTCTCGGTCAGGCAGAGGCGTGGTAGCAGGGACGTCATTTGGGGGTCGCCAGGGGTTGCACCTGTGATCTCCCTTGCTACCCCATAAAAAATGTTTTAAAAACATGTTTTTAAATGCAAGCTCCTGGGCTTTGGCCAGCGCCATGTGGCTCTTTGTTTCTGGAGCGGCTGTTTTTCTTGTTCAGGACTCTTAAAAAGAGGGGGTTTCACAAGTGTAACACTTTGAGCAAAGAGCCTAAATAAGAAATAATAGGATAACACATCATTTGTCTTTCTGGAATTCTATACCATAATTGCTAGACTCATTAAAGGTTTATTTTAGGCACACTTCAGGGGGTGAGTCACTGATTTAGTTAAACACCTCCAATTCATATAGCAGACAAAAAAGTTCCAAAAAGCATTTACAGTAGAACAAGCATCATTGTTATTTTGCAAGTTACAGTTATAGCATATTTGTTTCTGCTGTTGTCTCTGTTGCGACCATCACAAGACATTCCATCCCAGTTTCTTCAGTCACTTGCCAACATCCTTGTGCCTAAAAGCTTGTGTACAGTGTAGAAATGTTTCACCATAGCCCATAAAGTTGCCCTTGATTTCATTGTGCCACAACAAATGTTTTGTTGTAATGTGTCTATCTTTCCTATCTCCATGGCATGCAGTTCAGGATGTTTGTTTGCATGTATGAGGTAATAAGTGCACAGATGCCATGTGAGAGCGCTGCTTTCCCTGCGCTACTCTAAATTCTGTAATACACAGTTATGAACCCTCCCAATGGTTTGTACATTGCCAATCTCTGAAGCCTGAAAAGTACATCCACGCAGACTTGACATGTGACCAACTTTGCACCAGACCTGCAGATGAACTAGCCTGCTGTTAAATCTCAGCTACCAGTTTAATGGTATCCACTACTGAGTGTAATTTTCTTTCTGACGTTGAGAACATTCAGACATGTAATTGTTCATTTTACTATATCTGGTAAGATAGCTATAGCCTGTAAGATAGCTAAGTGGGTTGAGCGCTCACTGCTGCAATGTGTGTGTGATCTGCAGGTTGCAAGTTCGTATCTCGGCAGGGCCAACAGAACTTTTCATCCTTCGGAGGTTGACAAATAAGAACCAACACAGGTTGGGTAATATTGTTTGTATATTTGTTCTATACAGCGTTTAAGTGTAACTGCTAAATAATAACACATCATTTGGCCTTGGGCGTCTTCTTGCATTCATAGTAATTTGGTAATATGGGCCTATACACACTGATATTTATACGATACATATGGTGATGCATTCTTGTATGAAATGTGTACCACATTACAGTGATATAACCATATTTCTTGTAGTGTACTTAGAAGAGATGCTATGTTCCCATTTTGTGAAAGGGTAAAAGGTCATGTTCCATCACTTTCCGTGATGTCGATTTGGGCTGGGATCAAATTACATCACTTTCTGGAATGTCATCAAAGTTCATCAGCTGTGTGATGTCACCTCCGCTACCCCTGGCATTTTGGTGAAATAACTTCCCTGGTCGCTAGGGGATGGCTTGGGGGGCTATAGCCCTGGGTTGTTTGGTTGTAACCCTGGATAGAAGCTCATGGGCTACAACCAAAAGGCTGGCTAGCCCCGAGTCTCGACAGTCCTAACATTAGTATAGCCCAGATCTTTTCCAGACCTAGCAACACAGCTGCCATCAGACATCAAGTACAATGCCATTTCAGACTTTGCTGCCCAGAGACTAAGAAAGGGGGACATAATTGCAATGGGTCACAATCATTGATAGCCCTTAGGATGCTGTTGCATCATTTTTATGGCCTAATGTGATTTGTCGACATTGGGAGCTCAGTTTGCATGCATGTGAAACAGTTTATTATGCTCCAGTATAGATTCAACAGTGTGACCTAGATTGACAGCGAACTAATGAAAATTGCTCCAAAAATGCCCACCTGGGTACATTTTTGTGAAGGTCATGCTCATTGATTTTACAGGTGGGCCAAAAGGCAGATGATTGTTTCTCCTTTACCTGGCACAACACAACCCACACTCTCTTTACCTCTCGTGGCACTAAATGTTGTGTAATGATGTTGTTTTATTATCAGTTTCAAGACCAACGTCATCCAATGAAAGCATAGAATTGATAACGATTTTGGGTGGCTTTAAACTGAAAATTCTGGACCTCAGGCAATAATAGACAAAATGAAGTCTGCAGCCCACATGGGATACATGAGAAAATAGATCATATGGATTACAGTGTTAGTTCGATTTTTTTTCAGAGACATATTGAATTGCCACAATTTGCTTTAATATAAATAGTTGGACACAATAAATAAACTAGGTAATGCTTTGTTTTTTCCTGCAAACCTAGCTTCCAACACATTCAATGGAATAAGGCCTCAAATGGTTCCCTGTTTTTTTGCTAGAGATCAACAATCACACTAGGATTTCAGGATAACCATGTCCTTTCTAAATAACTACCATGCAGATCCACTGTATTCAAATATATGTTGTGTTGATATAATGAAAACATAGAGTGATTTTGTTTTTGGAGACTCGGCTTGCAGATGGCTGTCGGGAGGTGCATATTTTTCAATGATTGGAAGGGCACAAGACAATATATTTTTCCAAGTATGAATAGATTATTAATAATAGTGGCCCATTCTATGTATGAAGATGGGCACAGTTTGAAAGACAAATTATAGGCCAATAATTGAAATTGGGAATATCCCCAAATACAATTTGATAACCTTTTTTTCAGATTGAGGACGTTGGCATTCTTTAATCTCCGCAAGGAAAAGTGATGTATTAATGAAATGTATCAGACTCTACATCCTGAAACAATAACCATCTGTCAAAAATAATCTATATTGTAATTCTAGATTTTAATAATGTGCTTTGCTCAATTGGTCAAGTGTAAATTGCTTCTAATACACAGCAACCCATATAACAGCCTGTAAATAATGTTGCTATCATAGATTATAGGCTAGGTGTGACATCACTGCTACCTGTAATACTAACAGCATATTACTACTGTAAATGTAATCAGTTATTAGTACAGGTAAGTTGTGACATCACAATGCCTCAATGCCTGCTACTTGAGCTTGCAGAGAGCAGAACTTCATCCTTTGCTGTGGCCCTTATTTAAAGGTGTGACATGCATTTCCATTTTCTGTCTTCTAAAAAATGTATCTGTGACACTTTATTGCGAACACTCGATAAGGAACTGTTCAGTAGTGATTTGTCCATCTGTGCATTGCTGAAATGTATCTGTATGCTATCATTTATGTTGAACCACAAATGGTGTTAGATGCATTTTTATTAAACTTCTTAAACCGATATTCAGTAAAACATTGCAATACAAAAAAGTAATACATTACAATATTACTGTGTGTTTATTTGTTAATCAAAACATTCTACATTGATTTTATCATTCACAAGTTGATGATCACGTCCATGATCAGATTGGGTAAGAGGCCAAGTATTAGCATGTGGCCACGTATTATAAGGATTTACATTCTGCTTACTTTATGCATAAAGGATATTGCAAGTCAGCAGCCTTGGATGTCTGTGACTGTATTAAGGGAATTGGTCTTTGGCCTCATTCCTCTGTTTTGTCACAGAACACCTTGATGACTTACAATATCCTTATAACAAAAGTCAGGGGTTACTTTATGGCTAATAATATGACTGAATTATATATTAGAAAGAAACATTAGAAACAAACTGTGTTACATAGAAAAAAAGAAAACTGTTACCAAAGTCAGTACAATTGAATGATTTCTTTTTTGATTTTTGTAATGTCTACTTTTGGAAAGTTACGCCCCCAAATATATCTTTTAAAATAGTCAACTATGGCTGGGTTGGCTCTAGCAAATGTGCCCAGTGCCACTAAAAAAGGGGGTTCCGGGTACATTCTAATAAGAGAAATATAAAGACTGTGACATATCAGAATAATTATACAAATTAGAACAAAAACACCTTCAGGTTTCTGAGAGAGATCCCTTAAAGTAAAACACACAATAATGCATGCCATGTGACTAAAACAACACTTTTGCATGTGTCAAAAAGTGTTTTGTGTTTATATACATTCAATGGTTGTGGGGAAATATAGACTATGAAATGACAGTGTGCCAATTGGTGTATTGCATCTTTTAAATATACAAGAAGAGACAAATATTTAACACTTGGTACACTGAAATAAGCAGGTTTGTTTCTTATCATCTCTGTGCAAATGATCCTATCCAGTTTAGGGATACCTGTCCCAACTCTTAATAAGCTTGATGTAGAGCCCAATCACTTGAATTGTCTTCATAGAGTTACCAACAATAGAGAGGGAATACTGCAAGGGATAAATAAACAAACAAGTGATGATACTTTGGTGTTTCTCCATACGTTCAGCACAAAATCCTGACAAATCAACAGTGGCAGTGGGGACAGTGGACTAAAACCATCCCAGTTTGCGTTCAATAGAAGTACTTCTATTAGGCATAAAATCACAAGACGTCATAGCAATATGAAGAAAATCAATAACCAGAGTCTACATACACTAAGAGAACATTGGAAAATGCCACCCATCATTGGGCATCCTCCTTCTGGGAGCTGTTCAGTGTGTAAATATCCCAAAAGAGCCAATTCTATTTAGGATTGCCACGGCTTTGGAAACAAATGTGGTTCACCAATTGTAATACCACAATGGTTGTTTATGACATTTTATGTCCATGCAATCGCATGTGCATTAGTAAAACTAACGGAAAAGTCAAAACTAGGATCTGTGAATATTGTAATAGTATACAAAACCATACAAAAACATATTATATGAGATCCTCTTGTAAGGCAATACATTGATCTTAATCACACACAGGGTTAGCTTAATTTGACAGTGCTTAAAACAATTGTCCACAATGACATGAGCATAGCAGAGCACATTCTAACTATGAGGAACAACATATTATTTGCTTGACAAAAAACACATTAAAATAATAAACTTGAATAATATCCCAAGAAATGTTAAGCTCCCAATGTATCTTTTTTTGCCTTGCTTATAAAAAAAATATGTTTTAAACAAAATATGTTGAGAACACTGTCATTTTTCTAGGAATTGATGTCAAGTGTGATTTGAGATCTATTCCCTACTTCAGTCCTAGATTGATTATTCTCTATGTACAACCTGTAGCACGTATGCTTCATAACAATGTTGACAATACACACACTTGAACATTATTCTTGGTATGTATAAGTCACTTGACATCAATGACATGACCTCACATAATGTATGACTTCAGACACAATAAAATCCCCATGCATCCCGCCAAAACTCCACGAACTGCTGATCTGGTAGCTGCACGCTATGATCATTGTCGGTGCTGGCTTCTATTAACGTGAAAGGTAAGACATTTCCAAAACACTGAATATGTTGTTCTGCTGAGCAATGTGGGTCCATCCTCCTAGCCCCTTATATTGAATTTGGCTCCCCTATCACAACAACATGTTTGGATTACTGATACTTGTTTGGGAATGATAAGGATGCCATGTTTTGTCTTGTGGGCTAATGTCAAACTATACACCTGACCAGAATACTAACTAAGGTCAGTGCCATTCTATGAATAATAAGAATTATATTGGTTTGACTGCCTAAATAGTAATAGTTAACTATGTGTATGCCTTGTCCCTACAGGGAAGTGACTTACTACAGAGGTCCTCTTTGAACACAGACTTAAAATAGGAGTGTTTCATTGAATCCAGTCAAAGGTAAAACACAGGACCCATCAAGTAGGGCTCATTGAATTCTCCATACCTGGCTAACATAAGAAGGATTACAAGACATTAACAATGTACTCATACATTTTATTTTTGTTGTATTCGTAGTTACCACTCATTAATCGCTGCCTTCGAAAAAGTTCCACTAGTGCCTGATAAGGATCACAACATGTTAGGCTGCGTGATACAGCTGCTGGATAATTTTAAATCCCCCCAAAAAGGCTACACACCAAATGGGTATTGGAGACCATTTACGTGATTGGACTCCACATCAACCTTATTGAGAGTTGGGACAGTTATCCCTAAACTGGCAAAATAATTTACACAGAGGAGATGAGAAACTGACGTGTTTATTTCAGTGTACTAAGTGTTACACATGTATTTCTTCTTGTATATTTACACAAATCTTGGCAAGATATAGTGATTTAGGTGATGTCACACACCAATTGAATGTGGATGATGTAATGTCTGAAATATACACACACATTTCAATGTCTACACTTCTTCACAAACATTGAATGTGTATAAATAAAACACGTTTTCACATGCAAACGTGGTGTTTTTGTCACACGGTATGCATTATTGTGTGTTTCAATATAAACAATGTCTCTCAGAAATATGAAGTGCCTTGGTGTTGTACTATATCTAGCAAATGAGTGCCTGGAAATGATACCCACACCCACACAGAATGAGGCAGAGGGCCTAATTTCAAGTGTGCCAGTCTGGAAAAAATGATGGAAAAAAATACCAGTAACTTCGACTGTGGCATTTCTTCGAGACCGGTTCACTTTAAGTTTGCTGGTGGGGGCCACGGATCTCCCGGAAGGCCTGAACTGCTGCGCGTTCATGCCGCTACCAGCAAACAAATGCCTGAATCACCAGCACTGTTAATAAAGGTGCCGGTGATTCAGGAAATGCCATCACATGGAGTCCTATGGGACTCTGTGGGAATGGGAATTTACCGGCACTCTTCCACCTGTAATATCCTGGTAATACCGGGATATCGAGTGGCAGAGATTGTAAATGCAATTTGCCGGTATTCCGCCAGTAGTACTTGCAGGATACCTAAAAACTTGTACTCAGCCCCAGAGACATACACTGTGAGAGAGAAATAAAAAACAGAGAAAGAGAGAGAAAGAGATCACACAGACAGCAAGAGAGCGAGAGACAGAGTACTACATTGGCATATATGTTGGGTAC
This sequence comes from Ambystoma mexicanum, assembly GCF_040938575.1. NCBI lineage: Eukaryota > Metazoa > Chordata > Amphibia > Caudata > Ambystomatidae > Ambystoma > Ambystoma mexicanum. The sequence goes on from NC_090931.1 coordinate 347,243,894, forward strand.
AATTAGTTGTAAATGTTAGCCCAATAGTTTTCCCTTCTCCTTTCATTTCAGGAACTGTCAGAATGCAACTAGTAGCCTTCACATGCCCTTTAGCGCAGATGAAAAGTCAGTGTTTTACATGTCTGTTCCCATTACATGAATCCATGTTAAGACCCTTGTGATTGATCCATATGGTCATTGAAAGGGCCTTCCTCAAATGTATAGGGTAATATTAATGACATTTTGTAAAACACTAACCCTTTGGACCTAGTGCAAAAACATATTGTTCAATGCAATTTTTCACCAGTGTAATGTTTCCCCAGTGTAAGTTATTTGTCCTCGTGCACAAAGACATTGAAAGAATATGTTTTATTTGCTAGACACATTTTTGACAATGTGCTAATTGCAGTTGCACCAATGCAAAGTGTCTTTACTAAGGCCTCTACAAGGCAACATTTCAGATGGGCAGGAATGATTGCAAACTCTTCCAGCACCTTGGTTAATCTAAATGGTGAACGGGTCTAAAAACAAAGCATACAGACATGTAATACTTTTAAGTAACTAACTGTAGGTAAAATCTCCGATAGATTACTAGTATCAGAAGTGGACTGACTGCTGTTATTTTCCATTCCTTATTTATATTTATTTATCCTCACTTGACATTCTTTTGAGCAAGCATGTTGCTTAAAGCAATACATGAGGAACCACAGGTTGAATGTTGCTCTGCAATGAAACACTAGTTGAGTAAGACAGCAATACAAAAGTGCTTCATACTTTCACTTGAATTTAAATGTAATTCATTTTTTTGTCATTTTACTATTTCATTGCACTGAGAAAGAACCTGCATGGGCATGAAACAAGTGTTGGCAATGCAGATTCTTTTGAGATTGTGCATGTCTTATAACACATTGGATTAACTATTGATAATGGTGGCATAAAGTGTGATGATATATGTTGATATGGGCTCAATAGCAGGGTGATACTCATAGCCAGTGAACAGATGTGATACATACCCATAGCCATTCTAACTACAAGTTGCCACACAGTATAAGTTTGTACTAAGGAAGCAAGACTGGAAATACTATTACCTAAACCTACTATCTATCCGGTATAGGTAATGCCATGTAGCTAAACTACATCAACTGGAGACTGCCATCCCTTCCCCCACCACATGCCCCTGCAGTTCCAAGTGAATGTTGACTAAGAAAGGTTGTAGGATCGAAGGTGCACGCCACAAGACCAAAGCAGGGGGCATGTCCTTGAGGAAGGGATCTACCTAGACGGAGTAAGTGCTCACAGAGGGAAAAGACAAGTACCATTCCGAGACAGGCCCTCTTTATGAGTGAACAGATAATGATGCTACTGGGTCAAATATATCAAACACACGAGTCTTTCCAACCAATATTGCCAAAGGTATAATTGGAAACATGACTAGCCTGGCTATTTCTGGCAGTGGAGGAAACTGCATGTACAACCTGTGTTGATGGACTTTGCCCAGAAGTAGAAGGGAAGGCTAGCTCTGCGTGCTAAGTTACAGGAACCTTGTGCAGGTGAAACCAGCATATTTCATAAGCAATACATGAGAAGAGATGGTGTTAAGCCTGCAGTGTGTGCTCCAAATAAGCCCCGACGGTGAAGACCTTTCCATATCCGACAGCAGAAGACAGAATCAATAGCAACGTGACAGAGAGGGGAGATAGTTGAAAGCAAGGTTTTCTTACCATTTGAGAATTTGCCATGAAGAGTAAATGCAGCCTTTGTGTGCGGAAGTCCTCGTACACTTCAATGTCAGCTTGCATTTCTTCTTTTTCGACATTTGGGAAACTGGCTACCTTGAAAGGCAGATTAAAAAAATGCCCTCGGGGTTTTCGGGGCATAAATTGTCTGAATGTATGCCAAGCGAACACATTCGTTCCTGCAAAGAAAGGAAAATGGTGGCAGAGATGTAAACTGTAGAATTGGTCATTTGGCCAGTAGTGCCTTGAGGCTTCAACATTCTCTGCTGCTCAACATTCAATTACATTGAGGGATTGGGTATTGATCAGAACCACCGTTCTAAATTCAATGCCCTTTGGAAAGCTCTGAGCTCCCAAAGTCAAAATGGGACCAAAACGAAACAGCGGCTGCAAAGTGAAGGTGGTAGTTTAGGAGTGAATGCCAAGATCTCACTTGATAAAAGGATGACATCTATTCTAGTCAAAAATACAATTCAAATTAAGTATGGCTCTAACAACAGCATTTTTCATAAAAAATAGGGAAAATCTAGCTTGCACTTTCTACATGGAAGTCTCTGTGAAGCCTTTTATTGCCAATGCATTCAAGGAGGTAGGCAGGCTACACAGCACAAACTGAACTGAATTGCACTTTGATGCCTACATAAATAGATGGTTTCTTAATTGAAAATGTATAGGTAAACATTTTATTTACTTGATGATTGTAATTGGTGATTTATAAAGTGCTTAATACCCAGAGGTTTCTAAGCACAGACCGAGGGATCGAACCTGTGTTGCTCTGCGTCATCTTGTTTCCAAGGCAATCATGGTGCCCCTGTGCTATCCTCACTGATGATAGGCTGTATCGACCCTGCCTTGATTTGAACACGTGGCCTTCAAATTATATAAATATCTCTTCAGCCATCAGAGTAACTCATTGATGTGTTCTATTCAGCAAAGAGTAAGATGAATGAGGGATGTGGAAGATGGTGTTAATGGGAGGCATCCCACTGACAACCTGTATTCAAGAACATCCTTTTGCTAGAGTAAAGCAGTTTCCATTAACTAAAGGCACCGATTTATTCACAAAATCTCAAAACCACACACAGTGAGACCCACCAGAACCCCCTACACCAACAGCATCACAGTGCTCAAGACACTAAGGGCTCGTGCCAGAGGCTCCAGATTCACCGTCATTGTTGCAGCCCAATGGAACTCCCTACCGCACCATCTCTGTGGAATAGAGTGCCACTTAACCTTCCGCTAAGCAATAACAGCTCTGCTGTTTGCTTGAACCGGCCTTTACCCAAGAATGAGTGCCCAATTGTTCTGCATTCAATTGTATCTGCTTCTGTAGACAACATGCTGTATACTACCTTCGCAACATGACTATACTACCCTGACTGTAACTTGTATCAGTGTTTCCTTGCAAAGCCTGTACCTAAACACTTTCATATAACATTGCCTCGATGCCTTCAGGCTGTTATACATTTTTAAAAAAAAGTTAAAAAAAATATTAATTTCAAATTCCTGCATTCAGTACATTACAGTAACTGTACATCATATTCCATGTCTTGTGAACTGTGCACCAGATTCTCACAATGTCCCAGAGTGATTCTAGAGTTCCTGAACCTGGGGTGGGAGTGTCCTCCAAATGGGCGTTTGTTAGCCCAAGTAAAAAATCAAAAAGGTCACAGCTGCAGGGTTCCATTCCTCCCATTTACTTCTGGGCTCCTTTAAAATGAAGTGCAAAGATATACGGTTATTCCTCTGTATTTTTTATGTTTCTGCTTGACATGGAATAGCTGTGGCCCAGGTTGTATACTAATTGACCTTTTCACAATTGACCTCAGGAGAATTGACCTCGGGAGAATTGACCTAATTTAGAAGGTCAATTAGGACATATATGCAGGGGGAAACCCCCTGCAACTCCCTCACCAAAACCAAAAACCCCTGCAGCCCCCCCACCCAATCCCCTTATATTATTTTTAATCCAAAACCAACCCAATACATATATAAAATAACTAAAATGATATAAAGGTCAATTGTGCAGAAGGTCAATTAGGACCACTATAATTAGGTCAATTGTGCAAAAGGTCAATTATAAAAGATCAATTTGGGTAATACCGTGGCCCAGTATAAGGGCTCTCCTCCTTCACTCAGAAAGGGCAATCTGAGAAATGGCACACTGTAGTGGCAGGGAACTCACAGATTGTGATCTGAATATTCTGGCAATAGGACTTTAGATAGCTGGGATGATATAAAATCATATCTGCTTCACATAAATGTGGGCTCCAGATCAATCGCACTGACATAGGGAGTCGGCAAAAAATCTGAGTTCACTGGGCTTCTTGGTCTTGTTATACAACTGAAGGTATCTGGAGGTGCACATGCCAAATCCCTCCTTCTCATACATGTTATATGTCTGACCCATATGCTTTATTTGACTGCACTACTTATGAACTGTTGTATATCAGTTTGATGTACGTTGTAAGTGATTTCAATCTGGCACACACCCAAGTCAACGCCTAGCATGTAGTGCACAACTGAAATCCTTATTTATTTTTGTCTAAAAGTTCTTTATTCTGAACGATATACCACTCATATCACGCCCTTCTCCTGGAACCCCCCAGGTCACACTGAACCAGGAATCAGGCTGGTTTGCAAAGGTATATATTTATTTATGTATTTAAATGTAATCACAATATGTTTTAATAGCTACAGGACAATCACCATTCGGGTGATGTGACACTGAATAATCTCTTTAATACACAAGGAGTAAGTAGTGAGCAAAACAATTCAGCACAGAAAATAATACTTTTGTGTTGGTTCAGATCAGATGGCACTATGGTTAGAGGTTCCCCCTGCAGACCCCTCAAACCCCAGCAGGCAATGTAAAGAGATAGGAGGAGAGAGCAGGTATTCAGGAATGGCAGAATTCAAACAGAATATCAATTCCACTTTCCCCCAGCAAACACAAGGGAAAAATGCAATTGACTGTCAAGATGTCAGAATGGCTTTTAAAGTTATCTTTAGAATGGACTGGGCAAAAACACCAAATATGATCACAATTACTGAAATTGTTATACATTCTTATGGGAGACACTTTGGATAGTTGCACACAAACACAATCAATGATTTAATGCAAAGCAAACATTTGAAATCTTAAAATTCAAGTCGGAAGCAATGAACAGATGTTTTACATGTGTACAAATTTTCAAAAATGAAAATGTGTGCCTAACTTTTCACTGCGCAATATTCGTGATAATGGGAGAATTTGGAATGCGGTTTTAGGTGCGATTGATAGACATGGATCATAGCTACAAGCAGGAGTTGTTCCTATCACAAAATCTGAGGGAGTTACAGACATTTTAGTAGAGGTTGTTTCTTTCGAGATAGGTGCAAGAATGCAAAACAAAAATGTACTTTTTAAAAAAGGCCAAAAGGGTTTCTTACACTAGAGGATGTCTATGAACAAAAAAAATACCACACAGGAACACAGTCACTTGATCAGGGTGACTGCCTGCTAAGGAAACTCGCCTTCTTCAGATGAGAAAAGGATCCACGCAGAGACAGTTTTAACAATACAGGTTCTGAATAATAGATAGGATGGGTCTAAGATAGGGACAAGACTATGCAGAGTACATAAGCTAGTGACACAATTCTTCCTATTTATATTCACTGGATAAGTTTTAAATGGGACCGTCAGTTCTGGTCAGTGGGTTGGATCTGGTTTAGACAGACGGATGGGCACATCGGACTGGGCAGGATCAGCAGGCCGGCCTTCTTGGTCCTGATGATATTTATTTTCAGCAGGCAAGCAGTAACAGTATGGGCCAGATGTATTATGATGCTTCCCCTTTAGGCTTGTGGGGTTCTGTTCTGGAATTTGAGGCCTAGCTGAGAATGGTTCAGCTATGCAATGGGCCTTCTGCTTTTTGCCAAGTTTCTGGAGTCTGGAGCAAGGAAGATGTAGAGTTCAGCAGCAGGGTGCTCCGCCAGCATCAGGATAGTCAGGGAATCTGTCTTACCTTATGTGTGGTGAGCTGTCTCTATTTATGCTATGAACTGACATCATAAAGGGGGTGTGTGGGTCGGTTTAGCCAAGCTTGCCCTTTTGAAACATGATTGGGTCAGAGTCTACTCTTTGCCTTGATAGGAGGAGAGAAACAGAGTGTCACCTTTATGGTGCAATTTTATGAGGCTGAGAATCCACCCGTAGCCCCTCGAACACAAAATCTACTTTTGAGAAAATACATATTTCCACATGTGCAACCTCTATAAAAATCACATATACAGATTACATATTTTACATAGCAGCTATTCCTCAAAACCCCGTAGCTGTGGGACCTTGTCTCTGCACTCTTGTCTCACACTTGTCTTCTTCATAGACTTTGTGTGGGGAATTAAGGTAGGCCTCCATGTTGTCCTTAATTTTAAGACTTTCGTCCTCGAGACAGTTTTCTCTGGCACAATCACGCAAGTCAGCCAGACCTTGAGCGAGGGGACTCTTCTTGCTTTGGCCATATCTGACCTCCACAGGAAAGCCTTGCATTGACAGAATCCAGGAAGTAATTTGGGAATTCCTCACATTTCTGGCCTGGATTCTGCCACATTGAAGATATTGCAAAGGTTGGTGTGGAGTCTCCACTATGATATGTTACCCCTGGATAAATGGGCGGTAGTTCTTCAATTCCCACACCGTTGCCAGGAGTGCCTTCTCACAGTCATTGATTGTTTCTTCCACAGAGGATAAAGTCTTACTCGCATAGGAGATTACTTTATTAACCTTGTCATGCTTTTGATATAATGCTGCAGTCAAGTATGTATTTGAGAACCCTGTCTCCAAGAAGAACTCATTGTTTCTGACAAGGTAAGCTAGGCAAGGCCCTTGTGAGAGGATTCTTTTGAGTTGCCTTACTGCCTCGGCTTGTTCTGGACCCCACTCCCACTTGACTCCCCCCTTTCAAAAGATGGATCAGGGGTCTTGTGATCTTTGTGTAATCCTCAATGAACTTTCTGCTGTAATTAGTTAGTCCAAGGAGGTTCCTTAGTTCCCGCAGTTTTGTGGGGTCTTTTATTTTCTTGCAGGCTTCTACTTTCTTTTCCTGGGGACAGAGACTCTGAGGAGTTATCTCATGCCCCATAAAATTGACACAGGTTCAACACCACTGTGCCTTTTGAATAGAGATTTTTGCTCCGGCAGCCCTCAACTGTGTCAGAACATAACGGATCTCCGCTATGTGTTCCTCCACAGTTGAGCTTTTGACTAGAACATCATCTACATAGGCCAGGTTACCCCTCTCACCCAGGTCGGGCATGGCCTTATGTAGAAAGCTGTGAAATTCATTGCCAGAGTTGATGTATCCAAAGCGAGCCCAGGTCCAAATGTACTGCTGCCCCCCAAAGGCAAAGGCCAACTTGTATTGGTCCTCCCTACTTACAGGTACAGTCCACTACCCATTGGTCGGGTTAATTGCAGTGAATACCTGTGACCCTTGGATCTGGGCTAGCCCTTGGTAAATGAAGGGAAGAGGCCATTGGGTAGTGTGGACCCATTTGTTGAGCTCCCTTAGGTCAGCACAGAGGCTCCACTGGCCATTTGGTTTCAAAATCCCCAGCACCGGATTATTGAAGGTTCTGTGGACTGGAAGAATTATCCCACAGGGCTCAAGGTTCTTAACTATTTCAGTAAGGGACTCCATTGATGCGAGAGGCAAGCGATATTGCTTCACAAACACTGGAGTCATGCCAGGGTCCATGGGAATTGTTGTTGTGTGGATGTCTGTGCGACCACAGTCATTTGAGTAAACACAAAGAGATCTTGAAAATCTAAGAAAACTTGTTTCAATGTTTGCTTTTGCTCCAGAGTCTCACAAGCATCAGCTAGGTTGACTCTCTCTTCAACCATCTGCCTGAAGCCTGGAAAGACTTCCGGTTTGGCCATCTCAGCGGCCTCCTCCAGCTGGGTGGAGAAGTCACTGGTCAGGGTATTGACTTGGACTAATGGCTTCAGGTGGGGAAGGCAGTCATTGAAAGATCACCTCATCCCTCCTAAAGTCACAAGTCACATCTTCCTTACCATGAAGGCAGGAAGAGTACACCAGGAAATTCCCCCCATGACGGGTGAGAATCCTGTCTGGTGTTGTGTCATCGTCACTATCACTGTCAAAACAGTTCTTGGGGTTTGGTCCTAACAGTTCATTACCTAAATCGATTGAAAAATGTTGGTCATCAACCGCCATTCCAATAATGGTGCCTGCGCCCAGAGTGATATTCTTTAGGTTGCTGTTACCCACCTCTATTGGAATGGTATTGTGTTCTATGTTGACTAGTGGTGTTGGGTTTACCCCCAACCCTTGCTGTTGGAAATGAGCATTAAGATGAACATGTGTGTCAGGATTTTTGAGTTTCTGTCCTCTTTTAATTTTTACTTCCAGTGAGAATTATCGGGTCCGTTCTGGGGTGGTGACTTCCTCTCCAATCTGAATTTCAACTGCATATGGCAGCAGTTGAGCTGACCGAAATGCTTTCTCTGGTTCATCAAAGTCCATGGGATTACCCGCTAATCGGGACCAAGCTTTGAAGTTTATTAGGTCCAAATTAATGGCAAAGCGATTGAGAATGTCACTGCCTAAATAAAATGCAGCAGGGACATCTCGCACGACCCAACAATTATGGACCATTGTTGCCTATGGAAATTTTGAGCATATACCTGCTAGGCAGGAAATGTTTGGAATTGGGTGTTTCCAGGTCCATTTCCCATTTGTCTAACAGTTTAAATGTGGGAATAGCTGGATCTTTTGGGAGTTTGTGGAACATGGCCCTGCTGATGAAGCTCTTACCGTTGTTCACACACACTCGGGCGAGAACAGAGTCCTTCCCCTCATTTAACTGAACAGGGATGAACAACTGTTTTCCAATTTTCGGAATATCAGCCAAGCTTTGAGCTGATTTCTCATCATTTTGGACTATAGGAGTGGGATTAGCTGATTGTTCATTTGTATAGAATTTCAGGGTGCTTCCTTCCAGTGTGGAATGCCACCTTAGACTGGAAGGAAGCTTGACTTTCAGAAATAGAGAGGGCTCCCCATCTCCAGTTTGTTGTCCTACTGGAATTACTGTCACTTCAGGGATTTGGTTATTCTGGAAGTGGAATTCAATTTGGTCAGGTTTTTGTTCAACCAAGTGGCATGTGCCATTTAAACTAACATGGTTGCCACTCTGCTTTAATTTTATTGGTCAGTTAGTCTGGGTCCAGAGGACCTTGTTTACACAATCTATGAGGGGAGACAATCTACGCAGGATGTCATTCCCTAGTAAACATGGTGTGCCCTCTGGAGTCACAACTATGACCGGGTGCTTCACCTTGTATCGCCCAATTTTAATGTCTAAATCCGCAGTCCCCTCAACAGGAATTTCCTTCCCATCGAAGTTCTGAAGTTGTCCAGGAAGAGGGGTTTCTCCCCCTTCCCGAATTCAGCTGATCAAAGGCCCTTTTTGACAGAAGGGTAGCTTGGGATCCAGTGTCCACCAGTGCCAAAATTGTACATTGCCCGTGTATTTGGACCGGGGCATAACACCTTCCCTCCTTTTCCTCAAGGGGGCAAAGATAATGAACATTTTTGGCCAATTGGTGGGTTCATTTCTTTGCTTTGGATACTGACAGAGAGGTGATTTGGCAAGATTCTCTTTGGGATCTTGGGAACTTGTAAGAAAAAGGTGACAGCTGGATATGGGGGAAGTTTTGGGCTCCCCTGGTTCTGATTCTGGGCTGCCTCCCCCTTTTTGGAGGCAGTCACCAGAATGGGTTTGAACAAGGGGATTTTCGTGCTGGTCTTTGTGGTGTTTGATGATGGGCGGTTTTAACTCGGTCCCCACATCTACCCAGTCTTGACCATGATCTATTGGGACCCATTTTTCATTCGGAGCAGTTCCGCCATCCCTGAAGGAGAAGATTCTTTTCCCACAATCCTCTGTGGACCCCTCCCCTTCAAACTGGAAGATTTGGACCTCCTCCGCAAAATGGGCCTTTTTAGGCTCTTTATTTTTCCTACCACCCTTCTGTTCCTTGGGTTGCAGACTTTCGAGGGCAGGAGATTTTGGTTCCAATTTCTGGGTTTCCAGGTGCTTTTCACAAGTGGGGAACAGAGCCACCTATAAGGCTTTACACCCCCCTTCCCCTTGTGCCTCCTTCCTTAGAACCCAATGGGTTGTCGGGGTTCTTCCCCGTCATTGTTTTGGAGCACCAGACCCTGTATTTGAGGAGTTCTGAGCCGCCATGCTCATCTGAGGGTTCTGTTGAGCCCTCAGCATGCGACCCAGATCCTGTGCCATGTTCTTGACCTGGCACTCCAGTTCGGACACCCTCTCTGGCTGGTACGGGGTCCTCTGGTCTACCCTAGGTTGATCCCAGGAAGGGTACCTATCGCTTCTCGCATAATACCCCTGGTTAGGATAGTTTGGGTACCCCTCCACCCTTGGCCTCCCCTCATCCAGAATGGGCTGTCTGATCTCAGGAAAGTGGGGAAAGAAGGATGGGTTGTTTTGGGGGTTGACATTTGGCAGGTACTGGGGAAAGAAACTGGGCCCGGCATTTGGGGGACGACTGACCTCCTGTGGAAAGTGAGGAGGAAAGTTCCCTGGGTTGGCAGCTGTCTGGTTGGATCCCTGCCCCCTTGGGCTGGAGGAGTCCACACATAGCCCAGGAGTGGTGTGTTGCCCCTGTAGCGTGAGCAAATGTAGTCAGGGGAGTTAGGGGTCTCATTTGTGGGGTTACCTCCCTGACTCTCTGTATGGGATTGGCCCGAGGGCCTTCTGGGTCTGGGGTTGGTCGGATTCTGCGCAGCAAGGTTTTTAGGCCCCCCCCATCTCCAGATCTAAAATGGGGGCAACCTTCGCCTCCGCCACCTTAGCAGCAGCAGGGATGTTGGTGGGTTTTGTGCTTTTGCTAATATTTTTACTTTCTAGTGGCTCTGTACTTCATAGATGCACGTTGCTTGTTCAATGACCCGGTCAGTGATCTTTTCTCATGAAACTCCCTCACTAGCTGGGTCATAATGTATTTAGGGAGAGCATGAAAGAAGGTGTTCACAAATTCCTTACTGTCAGTGCGCACCCTTCTAATGGTATGTGCAAAGGCGCGTTTCAATACCTGGACAAATTCTTGTGGGGCCTGGTCTTCCCCACATAGGCTGCCTTGTGGGCCTCTTGAGGGTTTCTGTGAATAGGAAAATGTTTCAGGATGGCAGCCCTGTAGGTGGACCATCTGGAATGGTTTTGATCCTCCAGCCCTGCAAAGAAGCTGGAGTACTCAGGTGAAATTGTCCACTTTACATACTGAAAACAGCTTTGGCTGTCCTTCAGGTGGAAAGTCTCCATCATCTGCTCAAATAATTCAAGGTGCTCCCAAACTGAATATTTGGCATTTTTGTGGTAGGGCGTGATGACGCTCCCAATAGCTTTTATTTGCTTCAGGTGATCCTTGAGTAAAGCTCTCTTAACTTTGTTAGTCTTTTTAGTTCTGTTCACCCTGGTCCACTCATCCTCTGACTCAGAGGGACTGCTACCAGAGGTGGCTGCCTGATCTTCTAGACTCTCCCGGATTCTGCGAGCTTGGGAATGGCTGGCAGAATGTGGAGGCCTAGTTTCTTGGGACCTGTGGTGCTCAGAAGAGTCTTCTGACTCTTCCGTGCTCCCAGGATTGGTTGAGTACTCCCCCCCCCACTGTCCTAGCTGGGAAGAGGTTTTTAGTATGCTCTTAGTGGGCCTAGTCTCATGGAATTCCCCACCACATTTTACTGCCTGATCTCTTGGTATGTGATATTTCTGAGGATCCAGTTGTCTGATTCTCCCCTCACTGGAGTCTCACTGATCAGAGAAGATGGCCCTAGCACTTGGGAACCTGTACATAGATGCCCACCCATCCATTTCTGGGAGGTGCTGACCTATTAGCCACATATTTCCCATTGTGTTGAAGTCTACCATCCCGTGGCCCTTGGTTCATATGAGCCAGTGGACATGGGGTGGCAGAGTCTATGGAATTGAAGGGATTAAAGTCCCCAATGCCAGGGTTCCTGAGGTTATGCTCAGGGGTTTCCCTCTCCCATCTGACATCATCTCTTTCAGCCCCTACTCACTGATGATATGCAAGAATCTGACCCTTTTGTTCCTCTATTAAGGCCTTACTGGTCTCCATGAGTTGTTCCTGCATGGCTATCTGTCTATGGACCCTGTCATTTTTTTTACAGAGAGCCTCATTCGGCCTCATTACTCGGTAGGAGGTAACCATGCCGCTATTAGCGGCATGGCTACTCCCTTACCGCATACCGGGTCCGGGTAGGTGGTATGGGGATTTACCGGGTCAATCCGACCCTGGAGGGCCCGGTAAATCCCCATGCCAAATACCATTCCCCATTCCCATTGAGCCCAAATAGGGCTCTATGGGAATGGGGAAGGAGCTAATAACGGTACTGCAATTTGCAGAACCGTTATTAGCTCTGAAGTCCCTTAGCGGGCCTCATCCTTAACACCTGGTCAGACCAGGCGTTAAGGATGGGACCCGCTGAGAGACCTCGTAGTAGGGCGCTAAGGGATTACCGGCACCAGTGACCTTACCGGTACCGGTAATCCCTTAGCTAGCGCCTACCGTGTAATGAGGCCCATTGTCTCTCTGTGCTTCCTGCCTGCATTGGGAGTATTGGGCCAATTTTTGCTGCAGGAGACTCACCTCCTGAGTTTGGTCCTCATTGGCCGAATTATTCTTTGCCAGAGCATCTTCCACCCTCCTGGTATGCTCTAACAGCTTTTCATAGTCCATTTTGAGTTCACCCAGGTGATTTTCTTCTAACTTGGTTTTTAAATGGGTGACTTCCTGGCCTAAGTTGAGTACCCCTCTGTGCAGCCGTGTCGTCTCTTTGTTTTCTAATGGCATATCCTTTCTGGCGCTCCTCATCAAAATCTGTTTGAGTGTGGAGATCCTTCACCATTAATTTATTATTTTCCTCCTTTAGTTCATCAATCTGACTTTCTATGGCAATTATCTCCACTGCGCAGGCTCTATTATAATTTAATTGCTGCTCCAGCTTTTGGTGGCTCTGTTGTAGAAAATCCAACTTCTCTTGAAACTCTGTTTGCAGTGTCAGTAATTTGGTATCTTGCTCTGCCTTCTCGTTCTGCAGGATATCCTGATCTTCCTTTACTTTTGTCAGGTACTGTCTGGTTTCTCTGTCTGATTCTTGGCTCTTTTGTAGCCTTTTCTCTGCAGAGTCCAGATCAGTTTGGGTTTTCTCTAGGGATTGTATTTGCCTCTTTGCCAGATATAGGCTTTCGGCATATTTCTCCTGTATTACTCTAATGCGAAGGTACAGGTAAGCCCCTCTTTTTGGCAATTTTACATTGCTCTTCTTTTACTTTGGGGCCATATACAATTCGCTAAGTGCCTGGTGTAATGGACCCTGTATCCTGCCATGTATCTAATTCTGTGGCAGTGACTTGTTGTTTGATTTCCTGCAGCCAGACTTTCTCATCCTGCTCTACCCATTCACCCCTGACAAGCAATTTGTGCAGTAGGTGTTCCTTTGCAATATTGATTTCCTTCTGACTTATCTCAGGGTTACTTTACTTTTGCAAAACAGGCCCAACTCCTTTGAGTATTTCTTTTGAAGGGTGTTTTTACAGTGAAGCACAGTATGGTAGCCCAACAAGGTGTATGTACCCCGTCAGTTAGCACGCTGTGATAGACTGTCACAAGTGGTATGTCTAATTCAGGATCTCGTGACAAACCCCCAAGCTGTAAGTGATTTCAATCCAGCACACACCTAAGTGAACGCCTAGCATGCAGTGCACAACTGAAATCCTTATTTATTTTTGTTTAAAAATTCTTTATTCTGAACAATATACCACTCATATCACGCCCTTCTCCTGGAACCCCCCCAGTCACACTGAACAAGGAATCAGGCTGGTTTGCAAAGGTAAAGATTTGTTTATGTATTTAAATTTAATCACAATATGTTTTAATAGGTACATGACACTCATCAATGGGGTGATGTAACACTGAATAATCTCTTTAATACACAAGGAGTAAGTAGTGAGCAAAACAATTCAGCACAGAAAAGAATACTTTTGTGGCGGTTCAGATCAGATGGCACTGTGGTTAGAGGTTCCCCCTGCACACCCCTCAACCCCCAATAGACAATGTAAAGAGATAGGAGGGGAGAGCTTGTATTCAGGAATGGCAGAATTCAAATAGAATATCAATCCCACTTTCCCCCAGCAAACACAAGAGAAAAGCGGAATTGACTGTCAAGCTGTCAGAATAGCTTTTAAAGTTATCTTTAGAATGGACTGGGCAGAAACACCAGATATGATCAAAATTACTGAAATTGTTATAAATTCTTATGGGAGCCGCTTTGGATAGTTGCACACAAACACAATCAATGATTTAATGCAAAGCAAACATTTGAAATCTTAAAATTCAAGTCGGAAGCAATTAAAAGCTGTTTTACACTTGTAAAATTATTCCAAAATCAAAAGTCGCTGCAAACATTTCACTGCGCGATATTCGCGATAACAGGAGAAGCCCATTGATTTGGAATGCGGCTTTATGTGTGATTGATAGATATGGATGTTAGCTACAAGCAGGAGTTGACATTTTGTTTCTATCACAAAAAAGAAGGGAGTTACAGACGTTTTAGTAGAGGTCGGTTTTTTCAAGATAGACGCAAGACTGGAAAACAAGAATGCACTTTTTAAAAATGACAAAAGGGTTTCGTACACTAGAGGATGACTATGAACAAAACGAATACCACACAGGTACACAGGCACTTGATCATGGTGACTGCCTGCTAAGGAAACTTGCCTTCTTCAGATGAGAAAAGGATCCACACAGAGATAGTTTTAACAATACAGGTTCTGAATACAAGATAGGATGGGTCTAAGATAGGGACAAGACTATGCAGAGTACATATGCTAGTGACACAGTTCTTCCTATTTATACTCACTGGATAAGTTTTAAATGGGACCATCAGTTCTGTCAGGGGGTTGGATCTGGTTTAGAAAGACTGCTGGGCACATTGTACTGGGCAGGATCAGCAAGGTGCTCTGGTCATAGCACGGCACATGACTGGACTGGATCTGCCCTTCTTGGTTCTGAGGATAGTTCGTTTCAGCAGGGAAGCAGTAACAGCACAGCCCGACTGTATTATGATGCTTCCCCTTTAGGCTTGTGGGGTTCTGTTCTGGAATTTGAGGCCTAGCTGATAATGGTTCAGCTATGCAATGGGCCTTTTGCTTTTTGCCAAGTTCCTGTAGTCTGGAGCTAGGAAGATGTAGAGTTCAGCAGCAGGGTGCTCCTCCAGCATCAGGATAGTGAGTGAATCTGTCTGTCCTTATGTGTGGTGAGCTGTCTCTATTTATGCTATGAACTGACATCATAAAGCGGGTGTGTGGGCCGGTTTAGCCAAGTTTGCCCCTTTGAAAGGTGATTGGGACAGAGTCTACTCTCTGCCTTGATAGGAGGAGAGAAACAGAGTGCCACCTTTATGGTGCAATTTTATGAGGTATAGAATCCACCCCTAGCCCCTGGAACTCAAGATCTACTTTTGGGAAAATACATATTTCCCCATGTGCAACCCATATAAAAATCACAAATACAGATTACATATTTTACAAAGCAGCTATTCCTCAAAACCCCATAGCTGTGGGATTTCTCCACTTTTCATAGAATTTTGACCTTTTCCTTAGGAACACAATGTCCAATTTTTCAGCAAATTTCTACAAGTGTGCGTGTTCCACATGGGAATGAGTATATAAAGTTTCATAATTCTAGAGGAAATACATTTTGCGAAAAATCACATTTCTTGCCATTGCTGTCCAGAACATGTCACACAGTTCTGTCGCCTCTTCACCCGTGCAGCCAGAAATTACATTGACAACTTTGTTATTTTTATATTTTTCACAATTTTCAATAGTAAGTTATAAGTCTTTTTAAAATGTGTTCTTTGTCCATGTTAAGCAACAAATGGTTCTTTGGTTCCACCCCTTGGTCTCTCCCTGGAAGCCCAGCAGCCATCCCCCAGGTTTGTTCCCCAGGTTTGTTCCTTGCCTAAATTGTCTCTATGTCTTCCAATACCTGGCTGGGATAAATGTGGTAAGGTTGCCTCAGTGCTTAACTTTTCTCACCTATGCAGTATTGGGCCACGGGTGGGACAGAAGCTATGGATGACATATCCATCTGCCCCTCAACAGATTATTTACATAATTTAGATCCAGTGTGCTCTTCTTTAGGAGCAGAATGCTCAAAACATATTTCACACTATCAGGCATCACACCAGTTCATGAAGAAGAGATATTATTGACCTACGATCATCTTACTAATAGCTGGGTGCTGAATATCCTTATGAATTTGGCTGCAAATGGGTGTCTAGGTGAGCCTTACATGCTACATATCTGTTTGGAGCAAGTTTATAAAGAATATCAGCATCCCAGTGCTATTCATTTTGGCTTCATCTGTAACCACCCACACACCAGATGATAACTAGCTACCTGCTCCATTTACCGCTCTGTGTTTCAAACTCCACATATTCTCCTATAGCTAAAGAGCATGATTGCAGAACCTGTCTACTCATATCACACTTTAAGAATGTATAGTAAGAAAATAGATTGAAAAGAGGAAGAAGTATAGCATTAGCACATTGACAGAACTGTTAAAAAAGAAAGAACATACTATGGATTTGCTAAACTTAATAGTTCCTGAACCTCTACTGGATATTCAACCTATATTCAATCCTGCCTTCATTTGTGTGTGAATACTGCCAGGAGTCCTTAGCAAAAATGGTAACACAGGTTCACATCACAACAAGTAATTGACGTAGGGAGGCAGAGAGGACCTGTCAAAAATGTTTTTTAAAATGTGACGGCCCAGGGCTCAAATTCTTTTTGTAGTAATAAGCAATTCAGAAGTTATTCTTTGTTCACCCATTATATACATTTGATTAATGTTCATTAAATCATCAATGTATTTTAAAAGGTATCAATTATAGTGTCCTTTTTGAATATTTTATGGGCCAGCAGTGATTTGTGCATGCTAGGTTGGTCATCATATTGTTAATATAAGGTGTTTAGGCCACAAAGTGTTACAGATTTAAACAATTTCTAAAAAAATAAGTATATTATTTGGGGCACTACAGAACTCAATTGGCCCTGACCAGGAAACACAAAAACATCTTTTTGCCACTAACTGTGCTAAAACTGCTTACATCTAATAGACCCATCTAAACAGGATTAATGCTAAACCATATGGATTCCAAAGTGATTTGTTTTAAAACCACAGGTCCATGTACGTCCCAATGTGGTATTGCATCCGTGTTAGTCCAGGGCTGCATCCTTCTGGAAGCACTGTATCCTGTCTGTCCAGCAAACCACTTGAGGACCTGATATTCATTAATCTATTTTAATAAAAGGGTAGAAGATGTCGAAGGGGTTTCTTTAGATGAGAAATATTTTTAATGTTAGGATTTTATTGATTAGTCCAATGCATCTAAGAAGTATTATTGGGTACCTCGTTCAGCATGTGCATGCTTATCACATGCATTTAAACATTGATGTGAATCTGTATTTTCCATGTTTTAGTGATGGGACCCTCAGGTGAGTTTCATGCAGAAAACTTGTGGAATGCCTGGCAAGAGGAGGTCTGAGAAATCAAGACATTGCTCTTGTTCAGAGACATAGGAAGTAATCCTTTTTGTTTTAATTTGGACCAGCCCCTTTCACTTCCTTTCTGTTGGCTATACCTTAGTTGCTGACTGGGCAGTTTTCACTCTAGATCCTAGATAGACAGATAGTGCTAACAAGTCACCTTACAACATCTTTGGCAGGCTCAATCACTTACATGTATGTCTATATCAGTGATGTGAGGTTGTGGCATTCTGTAGTGTTTCTCTGGCATGTGGGTGTAAGTGAGGCTAGAGGGAGATTGAAAGAAGCTTAGTATCTTGCGCTTCACTTCTTTCCTGTTCCGCATATGCCCATTGGGGGGGTAAGAGGAAAACGTGCTCAGTATGTGTTGACCCACTTTTGGTAAGTTTTTAGCAGGCACCACTGCATTCCAGTCAAGTTGGCATTATATAAATGGAATTACAAGTATATACGTGTTTCAGGTGGAAGGCATATTGAGATGCATCTGCTATTTTAGGGAAGTCCCTTTCCTTTTTGCGATCGGCCGACTGTTACTTCTGTACCCGTGCCGCCATCTTTCAGGTGCTGTTGGAATGCAGCTTGGATATGCTGTTGATTCTTCAATGCACTGTTTGGGGTATTTGTAGTTGTTTGTGCCCACCTATGATTCTGATGGATGTACTTGTTAGTGTATCATAGGTGATGCCATGTTGGAAGTCCACGTGTGCCACATCCCAGGGTCTTTCAATTTCCATGTCACACAAGAATGTGCTTCCGTTTCATGTTGCCTCAGAGGCTTTTGCACGTACTTAGGATGACATTTCTGCCAATATCTGATCAAATGACCCGCGCATCCATCAATCAGGATGAAATGTGCAGAGAATCAGATCTTTTTGCACAAATATGGTTAATGCTGACATTTTGAAAGGCCGCATCAATTTAAAATGATTATGGAAAGGCTGTTCTAAAAATGTGACAATGTTTCCTGAAAATACGACAGGCAGGGTGAATGTCACAAAGCTTTATATAGACTATTTTCAGACTGCCACCTACCATCGTTAAAAAAAAATAAAACCCACTTATTTTGTTTTTAGGCATTTTTTAATAACACGAGATAAAGGTCATTACTTTAATTCCACACCAAAATGAATGCTAGCAAGCAGTGGGATGATTTTGTATGATAACTCATTTGCATGTGTTACTATTTGTAGACATGAGCAATCACCTACATTGATTTTTAAAACGTTGCCAGATTATTGTTTGATTAATTTGTTATTTATTTTATTTGCTTGAGGTGTTTTCTGTTTTGCAAGGATCGCGGTAGCCCAAGGCAGAACCTACTCCCATGCTTTTTTTAAATTTCATTAGGCAGTTTCTGCATTATTTCATTTGGTGGAATCTTGATTTGCATTTTTAGATTTCCACTTAAGTTAGTTCATATAGGGCCCGATTCATGGAATAAATAGGGACTTGTGTGCCAATCTGTGTGCTAAATCCGGTTTGTTGATTCATGGAATCGACTTTGAGGTACTTTTTTGTACTTTGCAGGGACTTGACACAGGCTTTGTACGTCTCTGCGAGCGGCCGAGTGTCTTGCGCGAGGCACCACACAGAACATGGGTGTGGCCTGCACAGAGGGCAGAGTAGGGGGTGGAACTCTGAAAATGAGGAAGAACAAGGGAAAATGTGGGTGTTACAAGGGATGGCCGGCAGGCAGTCCTTCGCACGGCCACAAATGCGCAGAACAAGACATATTCATGGATCCGACTGAGCAACCTTTCATTGGGGAAATGGACACGCAATTCTATCTGGTACCTGAAGGCAGGCGTACAGACACTTGCACATAGGATTCGCCGTGCTGAGGTAAGATTGCGCATTTTGTTTGATTAGGGGTGCGTGCACGCAGTCGGAGTTCCAATCATACTTAGGGGTGCACCTAAGCAGTGTAGTGGGGTGCAGGCACGGTTTATGGGGGTTTGCATACATGTTTACCAGGAAATGACAACTTATAGGATACATGGTACGCATGTTGTTGGGGTGCTGTGAGCAGCTACGGGGTACTGTACGCAGTGCCGCCGGGGTGATGGCTTGGTTGCGTGGGACTCCACGCAGGGTTACCGGGGTGCAGGAGTTTGCACCCGAGGACTGTGCATAGGTAGGTATTAGTGGCTTGATCTGCTTTGCGGGGGGCATATTGGGGGTGTCCTGGCCACAGCTTGTGCATAGGGTTGCTTTGCAGGGAAGATTCCATAAAGACACGTATTGCGCACAGGTGCCTCATGCGCGACTGGGCATGAACAGGCCCTTACTCTGGTTATTCTATTGTGTTCTAATATTTGCAGACTTATCAAAGTCATTAAGCTATGAATGTCTTTGCATGTCTTTATTATGCAAAATAATGTTCATAAAGTAGTGGCAAGTGACATGAAAGTGGTTCAAGGATGTCCAACATTGGAAAGAAAAGTGGCATACTAAAATACCTCACCATCTCTTTTCTTAGAAACAAATGGAGAGTACTGTGAGAACTAAAATACAATGAAATTACTTTGTGTTTGATTTCCAGAGCTCTTCATTTTATAAATGTATAGTACACAAATGCCCCTATACAAAGTGCTGTGGATGCAAATTCTGTATTTAATGGAACAGGATGTCATTTTCCAAAATTCACGAGAATTACATGTTTCTGTAAATTATGAATTCAATCAATGGAAAGCCTAGAACATTAACACTGTGAATAAGATGCATGTTTTCTCTAAGAGGGCAATTACTTTAACAATTTTAATACTGGAGCTGGATAACATCTGTACATCCATTTAATCAGTTGCCTTTGTTATGTCAGCAGCCTAACTTGACACGAAAAACAAACCAGGGATAACTATAAACCTCCCGTTCTCTCCACTGTTAGATGTTATGTTGATTTATACCATGCACTGCTACTACCCAAGGGCAGTCTCCAGCCACAATTCAAGAACCAGCTGTCGCACCATCTACTCACGCGCAACAATATCATTTTAAAATCTGCAGTTTAAAAACTAAAGAAAAATTCCAATAAAAAAGTCCTACTCATGACCAAAATTCAATTCAACTTAATATGATTGTACTGCTACAGTTCCTCAATTAGGGTTCGCAGTATTCAACTTTGTGCTTTCAATACCTATTTTCCATTTTGATTATATATATATATATATATATATATATATATATATATATATATATATATATATATATTATCATGTGTGGGAATACATTTAAACTAAAATGTAACCTTTAACTAGACGTGAAGCTACCGGAGCTCGAAACAATGTTCCCAAGTCTGACAGAGTGTGCAGACTCTATGGAGACCAATGTATAGAAAGTAACAAACATGTATTATGAGAATGCAGCTCCTTCATGATAATTCAGAATAACCGTCTAATGGCTTTGGTGCAGGGCAAGCAGCCTCTATGAATTCCGCAGCCCCGTGGAAAGCTTGTATGGATGGCAATGACATAGGGCATACAAAGGATTTAAGCATATAAGACTACAGCTAAAATCTGAGTAGGTGGTCTTCAGTGGTATTTTATTATGAGTAAATGATGACTAAATTGTTTGGATATGGTGACAAACTAACTGTGTAAGGGATTACGTTTTCCGTTTGTTTTATTATCTTAATATTTAATTCCTAATTTCTAATTATTATTTTGTTTACTAATGAAATATATTAAATGCCATTCTTGCAGTGCAGTGCAAAGTCCGAGCAAAGTCAGTGCATAGCTATTTTCTGCAGTACAAAATGACTTTGCCCAGAATTTGCACAGCAACAATACACTTTACACGTTCCATGAATCAGGGTTTGTGTCGGCAGTGCGAAGTCACTTTTCAGCAGTGCAAATTCACTTGGAACCGGCCAAATAGTCCATGAATCGGGCCCTTGGTATTTACTCCATGATGAAAAGTCAAATCGAAAACACAGATTTCAGTCATAAACACCAGTGGCATGAAAGGAATAGCACACATCTATTTCATTTTAAACTATAAACCCCCCATGTGGGTTTTCTGTCAGGCAAAACCTACCTTGCGTTTGCAAAGTGGATTGACATTTTCCGGTTCATTGCTCTGCTTCATCAATGTTGTTGTTTTTCCATAACACAAGAAATGTGTGATGAGATGTTTGAATAATACAAGTGCATACATTTGAATACGGTCCAGCTTCTGGTGCACATGTTTCGTCTTATTTCATCAATGTGTATTTCACCATTGCTCACTTAGTGATTGCAAGAATCCTCTCTCGTATGACAATATGTCAGCTCCTGCTTGGCACGAGTGCCCTGTACTGCCTAGTTAACATGTGTCAGTAGAAGGGTAATCATCTTGTTTATCAATACAGACTTATGGGGGGGAAAGGGTCATTATCTCAAGCAATAATGTTATGTTATTCAACATGTGCACTGCACGCTTCACCCACACCAAGGTAAAAAAGGGTATTAGCAGTAGTCGTGGTAGCAGGATAGGTTTTGGAGTCTGTCGCTGTGAAGTAAACAACCTTTGTTTAACTGTTTGTAAAGTAAATACACAAACATAAGGTTAGGAAATTAAGTTTCAGAATGTACATGCAAAAGGTTTAATTGCAGGGTGAATGATTTCTCTGTATGAAAATGAAAACATTGTTGCACGTTTTAGCTTTCACTTTGGTGTCTGAAATTCGAGTGCCTTGTTCAAAAATATATCGCTGGAAAATTGCATTTCTCTTTCACTTGGAAGGCAGCCAATGCCAGTAGATAATAGCTGCATAATGAGCATTCTGATTGGCTGAGAGGAGGCCAATAGCAACCCCCAGTTCCAATATTAGATTGTGTATCACATGCTTAAACCCAAAATCCAGAGACGTTATGCAATGACATTGGAAGGCGTGTGATGTAAGCACTGTCTCCAGAACGTTTGAGACATCTGTCCGAGACACAACCCACATATACCTAGATGCAAGTATCATGTATGCATACTCTAATGAATGGGAATTATAATGGGTGTTACCCAATTTTTTGGTAAAGGGGGATTAGGCTGCAAAGGGACAGTATATGCAAAAACTGAAAAGACAACAGCCTAATTACCTCTCTCTCAGTCCACCTTTATGATCTCTCGATGGACTGTGGTCTGCGGTATCTATTTCATAGATTTAAGCACATATATGAGTTCATGCCAAAGTCTCGAGCACATTAAAACAAAGTTAATTAATTTAACACAAAATTCCTATGTGAATAAAAACACTATGTGCATAATCTAATGAGTGGCGTAAAGTGAATGTATGTATTTCTGGAAAGGACTGCATTTTGAGCAGTCCTATCATCTGTACCATTGCCAATCATCAGGCATATATGCTGTCATTCGGTAGACTGCTGCACCTTTCCGTGCAATCAGTTTAAGTTACTGAAGCCTAGTTTATATATGTCTGTATAGCACACTCACTAGTTTAAGGCATCTAAGGTTTAAAGAGAATGCAGTGACACTTCTCCAAGGTGTGGCTCTACGTGTTAGTCGTGCTGCTTGCTTTCAAGGCTGTTGCCCAGGGTGATGTATTTAGGTGTGTTAACGCTTATCTCTGCTTCTAAGGGTTTGACAGATATGAAGTGGATTGTCAAGGGGTTTGAATCAAAAGGTCCCATCAATTGTCTTTAGTAAATTTCCTGTTTGCCCCAGAGCCGCATGCATTCAGTGAAGCAATGCCCCTTTTCTCTGCACTCGTCAAATGTTATAGACTGCCACTTCCATAAGCGTTACACAGAAAATTAAATGGTTGGCTGCTGGGATTTGTAGTTTGACATTTTTTTGCCACCAGCAGGTAGCATTTTCTTGTCCTGCTTCCCCGGCTTTGGTTTCTGGACAGTGTGTACAGTATATGTTCTTATGTAATGTGTTCCCTGCAGGTCTTTTCATTTCACCACCACCCCATTTATTGATTCATAAAGATATTGCTGCTTGTTACTTGCAAGAAATATGGATATCAAGGCTAAACTGAGCCTGTATTTATCCAAGGGGAGTTCCATTAGGTGGTGGTGCAAAAATCAGGCTGGTGGGTGGGGTGACAATGAGCGAACTGGGGCACAAGGATGGTTGGTAAAGACGTTGATGGGGAGGCAGTCCCAAGATACTGCTCTGTAGCTGGCAGTGCTGTGAGGAGGAGCTAAGATAGAGGGGGGCAAGTCATGCAAATTCATTACCTTTTTCTGTTTGACGTGTCGTGCTATGGCAGGGTTTCACCCTGAGTCACGTTCCACAAGGGAAGGTATTGCAGGGTCATGGCGCATAGTCACTTTGATTGCCTCTGATGACTCAAACCTTTAGGGACAGTAGGCCTTGGCACTCAACTTTCTTCCAGGTGTGACTAGGTGTGGGAGGAGAGGGAAGGACAGAGAATGGAGGCAGGCACAACTCAAAAGCGATTTTGAAGAAGCTGGTGTCTCCTGCAGCAAAGCTTCAAGATGTATGATAATCACTGCTTGTCCCCTGACTGTCTTATACCTGAACCACTGGCAGAATTACTTTGGAACAATCATGTACTGTACAGTGACCCTTCTGCATGCATGTCTGGCCCCATGAGTCTTTATTTTAAATTAACTAAAATGTTACTGTTTTAATCATGTAGTTCACCCTACCGTACTGTTAGAAATCTGTACAATAAATTGGAAAAAAAAGAATGGGAGATTGGATCGAATTTCGGCTGTATGGAAATTTCGTATGAGCGAAAATGTTGATCAAGTCTCCCATTCAGTGCCATTACAGTGAACAAGAAGTGCAGGGGTCATAGGGGTGTCCCCCACACCCTTGCCCAGTGTAATGGCTTGGGGGGTTGTGGGGATGTCGCCCGCTTCCCGAGAAATAAAGTTTAACACAAAAAGGGGACCCTGTGACGCCGGTTCCCAATCACAGGAATTGAAGGGAACAGGCGTTGCAGGGACACAGTGAGTCAGCGGCACACAGCAAAGTGTGCCACCAAAGAGTAAGTAAGGGGGTGGGTGGGAGCGGGTTATCTGAAATGACTGCGGGATGAAAAAACAAAAGATATTTTCTCCCTCAGTCATTTCAGATTCATGCAATCATGGTAAACCGTACTATTATCAACATATGGACTATTGGCTGTCAGGTGACGCACCCGTTGGCCACATACAAGATCCAGTTCCTCTGCTACAGAAGCCGGACCTGCGTACAATTGCAAGCTGCAGTACTGAATTATGATGAGCAGCGGGCACTGACAAATATTTATTTTCATGTGCCCCATTTATTTATTGTGTGCTCTCAAATACTACCCTCTGGAAACGTTATACACTAAATGAAACACGAGTACAAGTGGAGGATACATTAAAACAATAAACAAGTACTAAGTGAAACATATATAAAATCTGCTGTTCAATGAACAAATATAAAATACCAATGGAAGAGCAGATCGAAGCATGGGATCCAGGTTATTTAGGGGACACTTATTTGATGAGGCATTTGTCAAGTTGGTAAGGCACACTGCAGATTCAAACACTAGTCTCCAATTGGTAGCATGTGTTATATATAACAACATGGCGCATGAACACTATGTGATTGAAAGGATTCTTATGCCATACTCTCCTCCTTCGACCTACATTGAATGATGGAGAGCCCTTAATGGTTAATGTGTCTCAGAAGGTGTTGTCTGTTGTCTATCAGTGATAATCTAGGCACCAAAATAATTGCTGAGGTGTGTTGGTGAGCTGGCAGATTCTGCAAATTAATAAATACCTGTATTTGCAAACATTGCTACCAAGTACAATGTGTATAAACAAATGATTCTATGTAACCATATTGCAACATCCTTGTTATGCACATTGAAATGTTTATTTGTAACACCGTGTTCTTATGCACAGGCTTAATCTCCTTGCATGCTTATGATGAAAGCTACCCTTGTTAGTGGCACATATGCATATCAAAATATATAAATAAACACATACATTGTCTGAATTCAACTAATCACACTGTGAAAACATTTCAGCAACATGTTTGAGGACTGAGACCATACACAATTTTGCTGATCGGGAAGAATATGCTAGTGAAAATTGTGGGCTTCTGCCCAAAAGATCCACACTGTTGATAGTGAATGGCATACGCCCGAGTATCATCCTATTTTGCAATATAGGTCTGCTGTGGTATAGGTACACTAATTACCCATCTCTGCCCTAAACAGACTCCTCCTCCATTTACCTTTGCAGACACCTCAGAGTTAAGCCCTCTCACTCTGTCACTGTCTCTCTGTCTCCCATCAAATAGCCACTTTATGCTCAGTGCACTGTGCTTCTTTTCAGACACTTCTAAGTACTTTAATGATACATTGAATGGAAAGTTCATCAGAATTTCTTCAGGAAGGAAACTTTGGATAAGCATGGTAGACAACTGCAGAGCAAAAAAAGGGATGGGATGAACCACTTGAAATCTTAGTAAGATATGATTGCCAACAACATTAGTGTGTCTTTGAGACTTCTAAACACTATAATTCAAACAAAATAAAACATCTGAGACAGGATTTTAAGATTGCAGGTGACATGTTAATATAGAATATACATACAAATAAAAAACACTTGAGCAGACTTCAGTTCAAACCACTACCAATTTATGGCAAGTGCAGAAGTGAGGTACCTGAGTGATCACTGCCTCCTCTCCTCTTATCTTTTCATCCCCTCCGCTCAAGCCAAGCCTACCTCAAGATTACCACCCACCTTCTCAGGCATGCTGCCCAGGAAGCGTGTGTCAGTCGAGGCTTTCGTGCCCACCTTCTCACCCCCTCCCTCACCCCATGCTGACTCACACCCTGACACAGCCCTGTCTCTGCTCTACTCCTCCGCTACTCTTGATGCTCTTGCCCCTGTCATGAGGATCTGCTTGAAGCACAAAGTCAAGAGCAATTCTTGGTATGACTCTGACCTAGCTGCATTTAAATGTAAGTGTAGGGCGGCACAGAGGAACTGGAGGGCTTATTGCTCATCCCCTGACAAACTGACCTGCCACCTGCTCCAAAGGCAATACCGACTCTCTGTACGCACCAAGAAGTGAGTCCACATTTAAGCCCGTGTCTCTGTGGTATCTAACAACTCGACCAAACTCTTTAAAATCTGCAAGGAGCTGGCCAACCCTGCTGCAGTATCCACCCCTCCTATCGCCTCCCAGGCACTTTGCAATGCCCTTGCCTCACACTTATCTCTAAAACCCAGAACATCTTGTCCACACTCTCCTCCTCTCCTTCACTGCTTGCTGACCCACCTTCAGCTACCCCCCTTCCTCTTTCTCCTCTGATGAGGTCACTAGACAAGCCCAATCTATGAAAATGTCACCAAAACAGGTCTATCCCTGTTCCTCTAAAACCATTAAGGACCACATCGATATCCTCACTCCGGCCCTTGCTGATTTTTGCAACCTCTCCTTTGCCTCTGGATCTTTCCCCTCCCCTCTGAAGCACTCCCTTCTGCATCCTCTCCTCAAAAAAACCCACAGCGGATCCTTCTTGTCCGGCTAACTATCGCCCAATTTTCATTACTCCATTTTTGAATAAGCTCCTGGAAAAGCTTGTCATCTCTCAGTTTAACCTTCATTCCGACTCTGTTGGCTCTCTCCATGACCACCATTCTGGCTTCAGAGCTGCCAGAAGCACGGGAACTGCCCTCATCAACATCTGTGAAGACCTGCTCTCTAACCTTGACTCGAACATTCCCTCTGTCCTGATCCTACTTGATCTCTCCTCTGCTTTCAACACAGTCAACCATAACACCCTGCTCAATTGTCTCTGTGACAACCTTGGTATCACTGATCAGGCTCTGGCCTGGCTGACCTCTTTTCTCTGTGATTGACTCTCCCAGGTACAACTTTGGTCATTCCTATCTTCTATCTCCCTCTCTACCTGTGGTGTTCCTAAGCGGTATAACCTCTCGCCTTGGCTTTTCAACCAATACCTGGAAAGTCTCGCCTATTGCATTTTCATTTTCTGCTCAAATTTCCAGTGCTATGCTGATGACACCCAACTCATTTTCAGGCGCTTCCTTCAGCCTCCTCCTCTCCCTCCCTCATCTCTGACTGTCTAATCGCCATTCAAAATTGGTGTGCCACCAATGATCTTTGCTTAAATAACAACAAGACTCAGATCCTCCTCATTGGTACACCCTCTCCATCCTTTACCCACACTCTCTGGCTGGCCTCCCTTGGCCCTCCTCCTGCCCCTACCTGCAGAGCTATGAACCTCAGGATCATCTTTGACTCCACACTTTCATTCTCCGCACACATCTCTGACGTCTCTAAAAAGTCAAACTTCTTGCTGCACCTCCTTAGAGGTACTCTTCCTTTCCTCTCCTTCCTTCAGAAGTTCACTGTCTCCCAAGCTCTGATTCTCTCTAGGTTGGACTACTCTAACAGCCTCTTTCTAAATCTACCTGTCTCCACTCTCCGCCCTTTACAACTAGTCCAGAACAGGACTGCAAGACTTGTCCTTGGCATCAAGCCCTGGAGTCGTATCTCTCCAGCTCTGAAATACCTTCATTGTCTCCCAGTTGATGGAAGGATTACATTTAAAACCCTTTGCATTGTCCACAAGGCTTTCTGGGGCCTGGGTCCAAAATACCTTCAAATATCCCTCCGTAAATACCTCCCCTCTCGAGCCCTTCGCTCCTCTTCTGCTAACTCCCTCAGGGTCAGTTGTTTTTCAAAGAAACAAGTTGGTGTAGATATCTGTCTTCGGCTAGGGCTTCCCTTTGGAACTGCCTCTCTGCCAACTTGTAAACTTGAGGAGAACCATCTACGGTTCCGGAAGCTCCTCGAGACCTTCCTCTTTGCTTCTGCTTCGTTTCTCCCCAGCTGATCTGATTTCTCTATCGGCACTACCCATCTGGCCACCCTTTGTACTTCGGGCCCAGGTACCTGCTCACCCTGCCACCCACCTGCACTGCCGCCAGACCACCCCTTGCACTGGGGCCTGTATCTGTACCCATACAGTCCCCCACCCACTCTTCTTTTGCACTTATCAGATACACCCTATCTGACTAACCTAGCACTACCACTGTTTTTCACCTGATTTATTTATTTATTTATTTATTTATTTATTTATTTATTTATTTATTTTGTTCCCTCCTATGCTCTGCACTTTCCAATTCCACCCTCCATGCACATTCCCCTTTTTCCCTTCCCCATGCACTTGTGCATTCTCAATGTCACTGGGCCTAGTAAGATTGTTGTTTTTGTTTTCTCCCCTATTCCCCTGCACTTGCCTTGTTGTGCCATGAAACACCTGTGTATGAGCGCGATATAAATAAAATATCATATCATATCACATCATACAACGTCTCTCTTTATATACAAATTGAGCCTGCACCAACACAGTTGGTTCATCATTCATTTATAAAAGATGTTAAAATACAAACATGTTTAGCGTATATATATATATATGGTCTGAATATCTATGCAAATGTAACTATGTAACTTCCTATGCTAATGTAACCACGCCGTGATACCCCAGGGTCTGGACGTGTAACAAATGTAATAAATAATACACTCTACAATTTCACCAATGCTTATCTAATCTGAAGTGGGTATGACAAACTATGTTTTTAGCAGATGATCTTGCTATGTCAAGAATCTTCGATTTACTCATGGCTCAATGTATATTCTTTCCGCCGGTTCATGGTCAGTGACTCATGGTTGAAGTCATTAAACCATAACCCCATCTGCCCTTTGCATCAACACTAGTAATCCTTTTCAAGGACGCTTCAAAGGCTTTCTTTCCCTGGTAGATGAGAGGACTCACCTTTATCTTATTTAACCTAGGTTGTATCAACAATGGCCAAGAGACCAGAAAACACCTTTCTGCACAGATCCAGTTTGTTTTTTGAACACCAAACTGCTTTGCAATGACTAGAGGGAAAAAGCCCACAAGTACATTTCTATTTTGGTTCATTTGGTTAAATTGACAAATGTACCCCTTTTAAACCTTGCATGAAAGCACGGTTTTGTTCAAAACAATGGATTAGCTTAACTACATATATTTATTTTTATATTCTAACATATTGTCAAATTCACAAGCAAGGATTTTCCAAGGTAGCAATCTGTTATTCAATGACGGAATCAAATTATGAATTTAATTGTCAGGAGGATAGCTCAGCATCAACATGCTCGCCTTGGAAGCAAGACGACACAAAGCAACACAGGTTCGATCCCCGGGTTCACTACGCAACTAAAACAAAAAATTCCTTTAACAGCGCCTCTATGCCCGTGGGCTGTGTGAGCAATTAAAACAATGTTTTAAAAACATGCAAATGGAAACACATTTGTGAATGTTCATCGCTTCCATATTACAATTGCATCATTGCCCCTGCAATAAAGAGTATTGATCATAGATTCTACAAAGTTAACCAGAGAAATTGATACAACAGGCACCAAAAACAAACGAATTGATTCAATACACATAATTCATCCAAACATTGGTTCAATGTACATGATTCATAGTAGACACAAGCATAATGAGTTTAAATGGAATTCATCAAAAAATGAGTGGTAGCTGTATAGCAATGAACACTGACACTTGTTTTCATGCTTATGGAATTGATTTACTCTTCGGTGTGTGTTGCACTAGATAAACTTTGTATTTTTCTACCGTTACATCTTCAAGTAACGGCATAGTCATAGTCAATAGTTGATCCTTGCTGCATCTTCGTCAGGGTGTTTGCTGGTGTGTGCTGAAAGCCTAAGAAAAATAGAGTGAAACAATGTCACTGCTTGTTGCAATGTATGTTGGCCCCAATATGTGAAAAACCTGTTGGGCCTCACTAGTATTAACAAGACACAATGCTAAAACTACTCAGGGGTGTGAGGAAACTGAATTTCTAATAATGAGGAAGACTAATAAAGATGGAAGTGGTAATGTGGTGGCTTATCAGAGTTGCTTACGTTGCTGTTGTACATATGGGGCCTCATTAAGAGAATGGAGGTAGCCATGGAGCTATTAGCTCCATGGCTGCCTCGGTTCCGGGCTCCATTACCGGGTCCCTGCAATGGGGACTTACCGGGTTACTCCATGATAGGAGGACCCGGTAATTCCTCCATGCAGGAACCCATCCCCATTTCCATTTGAGCCCCCGTAGGGCTCAATGGGAATGGGGAGGGAGTTAATAACGGGCAGATTACATCTTGCCCGTTATTGCCTCCCTCTTCACCTCGCGGGACCCGGAAAGCACGCCTGGTTTTACCAGGTGTGCGATCCGGGTCCCGCGATGGGAAGCTTGTAATCGGCGCTCCCGGAATGAAGGGGGCCGGTGCAGTACCAGCCCCCTTCATTCCGGGAGCGCAAGGGTCGTAATGAGGCCCATGGTGTGCTTGTTGAGTGATACTCCTTATCTGGTTATGCTCATATTCCTGCTGCCTCCTCCTGGTGTGGAGAGAACATGTATTCTCTTTGAACTGTTCTTCAGCCTGGTCGTATCTCATTACAACTCTGGTGAAGTGGTGTTGTGAAATGACCAATTCCTGGGGCAGATTCTATTTCGGAGAGGTGCTGGGACAGTGCAACCCAAGGTGTTGGTAGTCTTAAATTCAATAATTAACCTGTGTGGACCTGCCCAATTATTCAGGATTCCCTGTAAGTAGAACACATCTACTCCTGTGTCAGTGTCAAGTAGCAAATTGTTGCGTTGTAAAACCCTGAAAATATGTAACCTGTGTCATATATTCAACAGGCAGTTTAACAGCATATCACGGTAGAGGGCCAGTAGTGTAAAATCCCCTATATTCCTACTTGCCATAAGCCTCTGGTGGTCCCATTCCTATATGCAGGGTCCTCCTGGTTAGTTAGAAGGCTGGAGTCGCCATGGTGGGGCAATGGTTATAATAGTTATCAACATGTAACGTCATGTCAGTGATGTCATCACGTGCATAGCCGTTAACACAACGATAGTCGTATTTGTTCCTGCAGGGATTGGGTAACCATGCTGGCAGCACAGTAGTACAGTGTGCGTAATCACACTGAATCTAATTAAATATACTAAGGTGGGCTTTTGGTATCCTGTATGTATGACATCATGTCAGTTATCTCCTCTTGCATGTGTAGAGATTTGAGCGAGATGTGCGTGAGTTCATAATAAAAAAGTTACCAAATTAGTGACAGTGTCACGTTTGTTTCAAGAATCATCTATGCAGGCATTGACAAATTCACTGCATATGCTCATATATCATATTGTTGGTGTCATCACGGGCAATGTCGTAGATAATGATGTTATTGCATCATGCATGCGGGTGCATGCGTACGTAGAGAGAAAGTGGTGGCACCACATTGCTTAACCATAATCGCCCTGTCTGGGCAGAGCCTGGTCCACTGGGTAAACATATATGAGGCAGGCTGGGTCCATAATAGTAATCT
Source organism: Ambystoma mexicanum (assembly GCF_040938575.1). Classification (NCBI taxonomy): domain Eukaryota; kingdom Metazoa; phylum Chordata; class Amphibia; order Caudata; family Ambystomatidae; genus Ambystoma; species Ambystoma mexicanum. The sequence continues at coordinate 347,275,643 of NC_090931.1, forward strand.
GCTAGATTACTGATTGTGTCATGTTTGTGTCAGGAATCATGTTGGGTTGGGCAATCACAAGTCCAATGTAATTAAGATGTGTATATGGCTCTATACTCTATAGGTAAGTAAAGAGAGAGGAGTGCAATAAATGAGCCATCACTACTCTATGTAAGTGAGACCGGTCTACTATACTACTGTGTAACCGGCGGGATATATGTCTCCTCCATCCTAACTAGTATGGTTCATGTGTCAGTATTAATGTGGAGGTGTATCCTTTACACATATTGGTGTAAAACAGCTCATCCCGTTCATTCAGGCCCTTTCTGATGGAATCTGTGATTGTGGTCTGGTACTCTTCTCTCTGTTTCAATGTTTTGGTTCCGTCAAATGCAAGCAGTAGAGTGTTCATTCTAAGTGTTAGGAGATGGTAGACCGGGCCTTAGTCATCTCACCACTTTTGCGGAGTCTATTGCAGATGTAGGGCTCTGTAAGAGGATGCTGGAGACCCTCATGTAGTTGTTTAGCCAGATTACCTTTATTTTTTTAATAAACATTTTATTGAGTCTTTCATAATATGACAAAAATAACATAATGTAACATCTCCACCAAGCACAAAAACCAGTTGTGTTTCCCTTCTCGTAGGTCCATTTGGCGGCCGCCAAACTTTGGAACTTTATCCTTTTCCCTCTCCGAGTAATGAAAGACCACTTGGCCTCTCATCGCGCTTTGAGAACGAACCTCTTCAAGGCCGTTAGTTCTGTCCTCCCCAGTCTGATCCCTCATTGCTGAGATACCGCTGGTGTGTACGCGCTTTATAAAAGCAGTTAACATAACATTTCCCACCTCCACACCGGTCTTCCATTAGTCGTTTAGCCAGCTTGATGATGACCCTGTAACAGGGGTGGACTAAGCTATAGAAAACTATGGAGATTTCACAGTAGGCCTCTGCCCCCTGGGCCTCTTTTGTGTGGTAACCTATTTTATTTTCAAATGTACTCATAGGAAAAGGGTTGGGTTTCCTGAAAATGGGGCCACTTTAAAACGGATTTCCAGGGCCTCTTTTGGTTACCAGTCCACCCCTGCCCTGTAATGTTTTGAGTAATTCATAGTGAATTAATTATGCATTGAGCAAGAGATGTCGAAAGGCCGTCAACCCCACGGAATATATTTTAACATGCTGTCTGAAATGGCAAGCCCTGTTGTTTTGTGTACTGTGCTGTTGGTGCCCGCAGAGCATCTATCTATATCAAATAACATATTTAAATGCCCTTCCCATTCATTAATTAATGCGCATCTGAGCCAAATGATAGTTTATATTAAATGTTGGCAAACCTACAGGAGTGCAATGCATTCAAGGGGAACTATGGTACATCTTTTGCACCTTCTACACACCAAGACAGTTTTCTAAACGTGGATTAGAGTTTAAGTGCTTTCTCTTCAGTCATCCATGAAACAGACAAACAATTTACACTCATGTCTTCCTCCATGGGTATTCTGAATCTTCAAATGGCAGCACTCAAAGGGGAATTTGACAAGACTCTTTCTGGTCAACTGTCTGGCTGCATTACCCTCAAAAACATTGCTAGTGCGTTCGCTAGCTAGCTGTACAACTCAATTACAGATTTTACTGCCAATGTCAATGTTTAACATATTTCACTTGAAGTGAACTCCATCGTGTGTTGTGTTCATTTTACAAGATTCACAATGAGCATCCCGGGTCCCACAAAGAGATGCTCATTTAGGATATCGGTGCCTTTTAATTTGAATTATTATTGCAACATCAAAGGCAAAACCTGAAGGGAGGCGTTCCACACAATTTGCTTCGACAAGTGCACAGCACTGACATACCAGGTGTAAATTACAGTTCGGAATACTCGTCTGATCAGCAGGTCATGACATCACAACTATCTGATATAATGAAACTGATAGCTGTAACATCATCATCTTGGTACCGATTTCATAGGCCTGTGCCCTTACATCACCCAAGTACCGGCCCCGCCCTTTGCCTGAGGCCCGCACCTTCCATGCCCATGCCTGCCCTGAGGCGCATCCATACTCTAGCACCATACAATGCGAGTGCCTTTAGTAATGTGCACCCCCTTACTGCTGTCAGGCTCATCACAGCCCAAGACCCATACCCAGCCTGAGACTTAGGGGGCCTGATGTACAGAAGCGTTTTTCAAAGGGAAAATCCCTTTGAAAAATGTTTTTTAAATCAGGCCCATAGTGCGTGTTCCCCTTGGTCCATCCTTGATCTGTGGCCCATCTGGGAGGTGAGGCACATGTTGGACCTGAACCCATCTATGGCTCAAAGCCCATCCCAGTGGCAGTGCCCATTGATTCTCACAAGCCAATTGTGCAGTGCCGTTGCTTATCTGTCACAGACGCTCTCCTGTTTTATGATACCCTAACAATGTACAGTTGGAAGAACTTTATTCTGCATATTATCGTCAATAGAGCTTCATCACTACAATTTTCTTCGACCATTTCCCCTATGTGCCTCCATTTTGTGGTTTGTCTCCCTGCCTATCATCCTCCATTCCAGTCATTTGCCATCGCGCATGATCTCTAAGAAAGGGTATTGTACGAACGAACCGAATAAAAAGGTCTGACTCTAACTATGGTGGCATACATTTTTGCTAAGTACAAGAAAAGAATGCAGGGGTGTCCCCCGCAACACCCCACTAACCTACTATACAGTATAGTGAGCAGGGGTTGGGGGAACACCCCTGCAGCACACCCGAGGAAAATAAAAAACGGGGGCTGCGGTGGTGTATAGTGAGCAGGGGTTGCGGGGAAACGCATGCAGCTGTGCCGTAAAAAGAAAAAAAGAAAAGGACCCTGCAGCGCCAGTTCCGGATCACGGATGTGAAAGGGAACTGGCGCCGGCTGGGAAACAGCGTGAAGAAAAGGTAAGTAGGGCTTGGTTATGTTGGGGGTGTTGGTGGGGGTGTGTAGAGGGTGTGGGTCGGGGTGTTTTGGGTTTGTTATGGGTGTGGGTGGGGGTGTGGGTATGTAGTGGTTTGCAGTGTATGTTCGCATGGGAAATGTACGAACCTTTTGATGTGAGTACATTTCTCATGCAAACTTTTCCGTCACAGACTTTTCTGTGACGGAAAAATCACGCAAATCCCTAAGAAAGTGCCCCTGTCACCTTTTTCCCTTTTCCTTTCCTCTGCAGACCAATGTCTGGTCACCAGCAGTGGTGTCATAATACACAACTTTCTGGAAAACCCCCAACCCCTTTAATACCACCATGGTAGTGATTGGTGCAGAACAAAGTTCCATAACATCTAAGAAATATGGGAGGAGAGAAAGGATAAAGTTGCATTAGAGCAGTGCTCTTAGAAGATCAGTCAATGTGCAACACATTGAAGAGGCATTTGTAAGCCAGACATGAAACCCAAAGTAACTTAGGCTTTTTAAAAAAAAAATGCGTTCAGTGAGTTGGTTTATACATTTAAACCTTTTCACAGAAACAAAGTATACGATATAAATAGCATTAAAAATATAATACATTCACGTAAGAATCCGTCAAATAACCAATTTAAATTGTTACGCCTAACATTACCAATATCTTTTCTATCATCCAAAATAGATCAAACAGCCTAGTAATACTATTGCCCACCATTACATCAGACCACCGATTATTGTCAGCTTTGATAGACGATAAATCACTAAAATTACTAAAGCACATGTGCTTGAGCTGTGCACTGCATTCACAAGAAAGTACAAGGCGATTTATTGTTTCACTACAATCAGGTTTTGTACAAAGTCTACACATTCTATAACTCTTAGGCAAATATGGTATAGGTGCCATGCACTCCAGAGTAGGCAATTGATTGCATTTACATCTTATATTAATGTCACACGCTCTAAGCCTAGGAAAACGAGAAATGTATTCAGATAGTAGACTAATTTTCCTTGGAAAACGACTATATGCAGCATAGAGTGTGTACATACTCAGTTAATTCACAGTCACACACCAATCATAATCCAAGAGATTTCTGTTGACATGGAAACGGTTTTCAACGAAGACAGACCTGGCAAGGCCCTACAGATACAAAAGTGGCAATGCATGAGTGCAAAATATGTCCATAGAAGAAATAGTATTATGTTTGGACAATGAGTGCAAGACCCCAACAAGAGATTTAGAATGAGAATCAAAGAACTTAGCAAACAGGCACAATTTTGCCCACAGAACTCTCGTCATCTTCGGTGTCAACCCAAACTCATGACGAATGACACAGTTGGAAATCGCTGGCGAGAGGTTCAAATTTTTGATTCCATAAAATTCCTTCTAGGGAATTTAGAAGAGTACCCACCTCAATCAAAGAGATCTCCAACCCATAAGTTTGAACTGGGACCACCTTGGCAAGGAATGAGTGAAAATCGACAAAGGCTCTTACAGATCGTTTTAAATGAGAGATCAAGACATAAGACTTATCTCTAAGATGATTACGGATAGCACGTTGACACTCACTGGAAGAGATGTTAAAGTCCAGGTACTTTATAGAATAGGTAAGTTCCAAGCTAGCAGTATCAACTGCCCAACCCATTGTTTTAGGTTTCTGTTTCCACAAGAAAATTATGATTTTTGATTTGCTTCCATTATCCAGAATGTTATTGTCCTCAGCATAGATCGAAAAAAACAGTATGTTTGCATTGAAAACCTTTCTGCGTCAAATCAAAGAGCATCACATCATCAGCAAAGTGCAACCAGTTAAAATACTCTAGTCTTACTAGGAAAGTTATAACAGAATCCCATAGTGAGTCTATATCCAAGATATGAATGTTGAAAAGTAGAGGGGCCAAGACACTCCCTTGCCTTAGGCCCACAAAAGTCTTCATCGCTCTAGTTAGAGTACCTGGTCTGTTTAGCCTGACTTGTACATATGTGCCATGATGTAGAAGGGACATTATTTTAACTAAATGAGGGGCCACCCCCCAGTTTAGTAATTTGTCCCAGAGTCCCTTCCTAATCACTCTATAAAAAACAGAGGACAAGTCCATAGATGCCAAGTAGATAGTCCCTATGGAGCCATTAGAAACATAGGTACGTACATGTTCCAATATAGTGCCATTTAGCGTGGTACCCACCTTTTTGCGAAATTCCACCTGGTTGGGAATCAAAATATCTAACCCTTGTACCCAAATTTCAAGTTCCTTCAAAATGATCGATGCAAAGATCTTGATACTAGAATCCAAAATGGTGATCGGTATGTAGTTGACATGATTCGACCAATGCCCCTAGAAGGGAATAATATAGGACAACGTTCAGGAAAGAGGCAATGTTCCAGTAGCTAGAATTTCCAGAATATTAGCAACCGTGGCAGAGGACGCTGCCAATCATGTTGCGTGGATCACGGGTTGAAACCTCTGATCTCAGCCCGTGTTCCTTGGAACCGGCACACTTCCCACCCTTACCCTTTTTAAAAAATATATACTTAGCCAATCCCCACTTACTAGTTTGTAGCGGCAATGAGCCACAGAAGCTTCCCTCCTTCCCAGTTTGTGGCTGCTAAGGAAATGGAAGGGGGCTCTGTAGAAAGAGCCCCTCCTTCCACAACCCTGGTGGCCATTTCAGCACAGTATTTCCATTCAATTTCTATTCAATCAAAGGGGCGAATGAAAATACTGTTTTTTGATTAGCAGCCAGAGTGGTTATAGTGTTAGCACCCCGTTCCAAGGGCTGGAACAGGGGTAACATTCTGGTGCCCTCATTATAGGCGTTAGCGAACGTTACCCCCTGTTCCAGCCGTTGGACAGGGGTGCTAACGCTATATTAGACCATATGTCAAGAGCATGCTTCAGAGTGCCAGGACCCAGCATATCAGGGCCAGGGGCCCTAGAACACTTACTCCTAAAAATATGATCTCTAATATCAACTACATCCAAGGTGGTCCGAGTGAAGGCACCTGAACATGAATCCGGTAAATCCAGGTTACTGTTGTTAATAAGACTCAGCATAGATATTCTCTTAAAACGAAAACCCAGACTTCTTTGATGGTTCCAGGAACTTCACCCATTCCCCTATTTGTAACGGAGTTGGTCAATTTCCAAAACTGAGGTATATTTTCATTTACCAGGTAATCTTTGGCTTCCTGGCTGTCCTGCATACAAAGCTGGAATCTTTGGCTTTTGATGTAATTTCTATAATGTTGGCACATCTTTTTTAGTTTAGTTGTAATTATGAATGTATAGTTTCTGATGAGAATGTTGTCTTTTTTTGTGTTGGCCACTTTATGATTGGTTCTGTGGGTAGAGGGGCTTTACATAAACCTGTTTAAAAATTTGGCGATATTATCATTTATCATCCCACAAGCGAACAAATCATGTTCTCGTTAAGTTGCGAAGACTCTGTTAACCTCTTGTGTAAATCTCTTTGGTGCCATTGCACCGCTGTACCCCTTTTATGGAGCTCCACAAACGGGAGCCAGGCACACATATTAAGGTTATAGTTATTGATTGTGACCTTAAACATTAATGGACGATGGTCACTCGCACTCGTCTCCTTAATTAACAAATACAAACATTGTGGCATAAGAGAAGCAGAAACAAAGATCTGGTCTATCCAAGAATAATTAGAGCCTCTATTCCATGAATACGACTTAGCAAGAGACTCAGTAACACCCAGGAGGAGAAGAATACAATTTAAAGTTTTAAAGAAGGCAAACCATGCTGTACCCTGTTAGAATTATGGATATATGCCACATTTAACCTGTGAGTTTCTTGTCCCAAGTATTTTAACAGAACGGCAGAATTGAAGTCTCCCCCAAACAAAATATTGGCCTCATGTGTGACTGCGTAAGCTGTAGAACCCCTTCGTCTTCCCGTCCCTCCAAACTCTCCTCACCTGAGTCTTCAGAGTTGCCTGCGTTCTGTAGATTCCGCCGGCTCAGGTAGTCTCGTTCTTTTTTAGGTAGCACTTGCCTGTCTCGGTGAGAAGCCACAGTGACAACTGAATAGACAGCCGTCCTGGGGCCCCTTTGCCAGGAACAGGCCGGACAAAAGGGAAAAAACCCACACGTGGGAAAAACCCTTAGGATACTTCTGGCAATGAGGTAGGTGAAGATCCAAGCTTGTAACCAGTAGGACTGGAAACAGATTCAAGGTCCACAGGGTTGAACACAGGAGGGAAGTCCAAAGCAACACCAATATGAGGTGAAGGAAGCCGAAGCCACAACCGGCCCAAGGACTTAACAGGCGCGGTAAGAAAGAGAGAAAATACAGGAGAGAAAACAACGGACAGAGAAAAAAGGGAAAACTGGAGAGCCGCGAGTGAAAAGAGCGGCAAAGAGGAGGGAAAAAAAAAACACCCGCCGCCGGAGCGGCGAGACAAGAAGGAGAAAGCGAAAAAAGTGCCGAGGGATCGGCAAGGAAGAGGCTGCAGAAAAGAAGGCCACCGCTGAAACTTAAACGGCCGTCAGGTAAGTAGAAGGAACTTTATCCCAAGGAGAAGGAAAAAGCAAGCAGAGAAAACCCGCCGCACGCTGAGGCGAGCAGAGGGCAAACGCTGGAAGCGCAAAAACCAGAGCCGCTGGAGCGAGAACCAGCAATAGGTTGAAACGCAGCGACTGCCGGGCTTGAAGGGCAGATAAACTCCCGGCAGTGCTGTGATTGGCCATGACTTGATACCAGACACAAAGAAGGGACTAAACCTCTCTACCTGCCGGTTAGCCTCCAACGTGGAAGGAGCCGCCACCCGCGGTAGTGATTGCAGATGACAGTATGACCCCCTCCCCACCTAACCGCCCCAGGCTTCCCTGGATAGCGGCGGTGAAAAGTAGCCAACAACCTTGGTGCATGAACCTGAGAAGCCGGTTCCCATGAGTCCTCCGACTCAGGGTATCCCTTCCAAGACAGGAGGTACTCAAGACGTCCGCGATAATACCTGGAATCACGGACCTTAGATACCTCATACTCATCAGGCTCCGAGGACCGTGCTAGGATAGATCTGGGAATGATTCTATGGTGAAGATCGGGACAGTAAGGTTTGAGAAGAGAGGAATGAAAAACCGGGTGAATGCGGCGAAGAGAGGAGGGAAGCCGAAGGCGAAAAACTACAGGATTGACTTTAGAGAGAATAGTGAAAGGTCCCAGAAAACGAGGAGACAGTTTAGAAGGCCTTGTCCATCTGGGCAGAAACCGGGTGGACAACCACACCTGATCCCCTGGCTTCCATACTGGACATTCTTTCCGATGTTGATCGGCACAGGATTTTGTCCGTCTTCTGCTGACCTCTAAACTCCGCATAGCTGAAGTCTGGGCTTCCTTAATATTCCCTAATACCTCTTCTACCGTCGGGGAGTTGGTGTAGCTGGGAACCTCCAGAAACACGGCACGAGGGTGAACCCCGTAAGTACAGAAGAAAGGAGAGAGCCCTGTGGCGGAATGCCTGGTATTGTTGTACTAGAACTCTGCCGTGGGAATCAGCGAGACCCAGTTGTCTTGATGTTGAGATATATAACACCTTAGGTATTGTTCCAGGGTCGCATTCAGGCGTTCCGTCTGACCATTGGTCTCCGGGTGAAACCCTGAAGACAGAGCTCTTTCAATGCCCAAACGGTTGCAGAAGGCAGTCCAAAACTTCGAGATATACTGACTTCCCCGATCCGAGATTATCTTATCGGGGAGACCGTGTAGCTTGCATATATCTCGAGAGTAAACCTCCGCCATCTTAGCCGCAGTGGGCAGACCTGAAAGAGGAGAAAAATGTGCCAACTTAGAAAAGGCGTCTACCGTGACCATAATGCAGGTACAGGATTCCGATACCGGCAGATCGACAATGAAATCGGTAGGTAGATATGAGACCCCAGGGGCGCGTTGGAAGTTCGACCTGAGTGAGTAGACCCAACGGTTTTCCCAGGCGATATTTGGCTCTGGCACAAATTGGACAAGCCTCGACATACTCGTATGTCTCCTTTCTAGCGTTTGGCCAAAGAAACATTCTAGAGAGAAGCTCAAAGGTATTCTCGGCCCCTCTATGTCCAGCCGAGCGAGTGTCGTGACTCCACTTCAGGATTCTAGAACAAAGAGGACCTTTGGGAATGTACAATTTCTGTTTGTAGAAAAGCCAGTCACCTCTTTGTTGAAAAGGAGAGGTAATACGTAGGGGTAGTTGGGGCTTTTCCTGAATGAGGGCAGTTTTCACCTCTTTAAGGAAAGAGCCAACAAAGGCTAGGATTTGGTTGCGTTTGAACATGGACTCCCTCTTGATTTCCAGGTGTTCCTTGGTGGAGTCTTTGCGGGATAAGGCATCCGCCAGACTATTCTGTGATCCTGGGATATACGAGACTTGGAATTCAAACTGTGCAAAATGATGGGCCCATCTGGCCTGCCTGGAATTTGAACACTCCAATTCTTGTAGTACCTTGAGGTTCTTATGGTCGGTCCTAATCAGAAATGGATGTCTGGCTCCTAGTAGGAGATGGCGCCACTCTTCACAGGCAAGTTTCATGGCCAGGAGTTCTTTCTCCAGTACCGAATAGTTGAGCTGGCTAGGAGAAAGAGTTTTTGACATGTATGCCACGGGGTGTTCCACTCCTAGGATGATCTGGAGCAATACCGCTCCTACAGCTACCGCAGAAGCGTCGGTCTCCAAAACAAATGGTTGTGATTGATCAGGATGCTGGAGAATGGGGGCAGTACAGAACAATCTCTTGAGAAAATCGAAACTCTTCTCTGCCTCATCAGACCAAAAAAATGGAACAGCCTCCTTCTTGAGTAGGCGCGTAATCGGGTATACTACCTCCGAAAAGTTTGAGATAAATCTGCGGTAGTAATTTGCTAATCCCAAGAATCTCTGGACTTCTCGGACTGAAGTAGGAGCTGGCCAATCAAGAATAGCATCAACCTTGGTTTGGTCCATGGCTACCCCTTCTTCGGAAAGAATGAATCCGAGATAGTGAACCGAGGATACTGCAAATTTGCACTTCCCGCCCTTGACCAGCAACTGATTTTCCTGAAGACGAGACAGAACCTGTGTGACGTGTTGAATATGTTCCTCCATGTTAGGGGAGAAAATCAGAATGTCGTCGAGGTATATTATAACCGAGACCGACAGCAGATCTGAAAATAGCCTATCCATGAATCTCTGGAATGCAGCCGGTGCGTTCACTAAGCCGAACGGCATCACTAGGTACTCAAAAAGACCGTATGGAGTTCGAAAAGCCGTCTCCCATTCGTCCCCCTCAGCGATGCGAAACAGATGATATGCGTTCCTGAGATCCAATTTGGTGAAGATTCGAGCCCCTTGTACCGCCTCAATAATGTCTGTTATGAGTGGCATGGGATACCGATCACGGATTGTAACCTTATTGAGGCCCCGGTAATCGATACATGGTCTGAGATCAGTCGTGTCTTTTTTCTTGATGAAGAACAGGGAGGCGCCAGCTGGTGACTTCGAAGGTCGAATAAGACCATTCTCCAAGTTGGTATCCAGATAGACTCTTAATACCTTTTTTTCGGCCTGAGAGAGAGAGAACATGCGCCCAAATGGAACCAGTGCATTAGGTTCGAGATCGATTGAGCAGTCTTCTGGCCGATGAGGAGGTAGCTGAGCATGACGATTCTCTTGGAATACCCCAGAGAATTTTGCACAAAAGTTAGGAAGCGCGTGAATACCTACAAGATCTTTGGAGAGAACTCTAACTGACTGTTGATCTTCCCTGGTATCGGGAGGAAGACAGTTGACCGAACAGTACGTGGAACAAAAACTTAGTCGATTTTCCGTCCAGTTGATATACGGGTTATGCCTGCGCAGCCAAGGAATGCCTAGGATTATGGGGAAATGTGCGGCTCTAATAATGTCGAACTGCAGGGCCTCTGTGTGTTGGTTGATGACCATAGAGAGTTGTTCAGTGGTATGAGTGATTAGTCCAGATGACAAAGGTGTACCGTCCACTCCTTCCACTTTCTGACCCACCTTCCGAACTATCCGAGTGAGCCCCATCTTGTCAGCCCACAGAGTGTCCACAAAATTCCCTGCCGCTCCACAATCCAATAAGGCTAATGTTTCCACCGGTCTTCCATTTAGATTCAAGGTAACAGATAGTACCATCAGTCTGGAGTCCTCTTGGGATTCTGAAGCCGACACCGAAAGTGTGACATAGGGACGCTGAAAAAGATCGGAGTACCCCCGGCTGCCCGTCCCTATTGACGCCGAGGGTAGTCGTTTCCCGCCTTCCTCTCCGGTACTTCAGAGCAATCCTTCAGTACATGTTGATCGGAACCACAATAGGCGCACAACCCTTCTTCTCTTATTCGCCTTCTCTCCGCTGATGACAGAGGTGCTCTGGTAGCTCCGATTTGCATCGGTTCTTCGCTCTGAGTAGAGGAGAAACGTCCAGAGGGAGAGTGTGAAGGAGGGTTCATGGGATTTCCTGATCCTCTTTGCTTCCTGCGTTCTGTCCTTCTCTCTTGGAGACGGTACTCGATGTGGAGAGCGGCAGCAAGTAAGTCCGGAAATGTGGGAGAGCGTGGAGATCTGGCTCGCTCATCCTTGATCTCATCTCTCAACCCTCTCCGGAATACAGCATATTGTGCTTGCTCGGACCATCCCGCTCCTGCAGCCAGTGTCTTAAAGGAGGAGATGTACGACAGCACATCTAGAGCACCCTGTCGTGCATCCAGCAGGTCCTCACCTGCAGTAAAAGATAGTTCGGGTCGCTCGAAAGTCTGTTTCAGTAGGTTCTGAAACCCCGAGAAATCCTGTAGAATGGTATTACTGTTAGTAACTAGCGGAGTAGCCCAGGCTAAAGCATTCCCTGTCATATTTGAGATCATAAACCCTACTCTGGCTTGGTCCGTGGAGAAGGTGTGTGGTCTGAAGGTGAAGTACACATTGCAGGCCTCCAGGAATTCTTTTACCCTCTTAGGTGAGCCATCAAATCTTCCTGACGAAAAAGCCATAGGAGGCAATTCCGGGGGATGTGAGGGTTCCCGGACCGCTACCATCTGTTTTAGAAGGGCATTCTCCGTCTTGACCCCCTGTAATTCCAGTGACATGGCCTGAAAAGCCTTCCATAACTCCTGAACTTGTTCTTTGGCTGACATCTTGGTCCTTAATGGCGTTTCAATCTGTGACTGCGTAAGCTGTAGAACCCCTTCGTCTTCCCGTCCCTCCACACTCTCCGCACCTGAGTCTTCAGAGTTGCCTGCGTTCTGTAAATTCCGCCGGCTCAGGTAGTCCCGTTCTTTTTTAGGTAGCACTTGCCTGTCTCGGTGAGAAGCCACAGTGACAACTGAATAGACAGCCTTCCTGGGGCCCCTTTACCGGGAACAGGCCGGACAAAAGGGAAAAAACCCACACGTGGGAAAAACCCTTAGGATACTTCTGGCAATGAGGTAGGTGGAGATCCAAGCTTGTAACCAGTAGGACTGGAAGCAGATGCGAGGTCCACAGGGTTGAACACACGAGGGTAGTCCAAAGCGACACCAATATGAGGTGAAGGAAGCCGAAGCCACAACCGGCCCAAGGACTTAACAGGCGCGGTAAGAAAGAGAGAAAATACAGGAGAGAAAACAACGGACAGAGAAAAAAGGGAAAACTGGAGAGCCGCGAGTGAAAAGAGCGGCAAAGAGGAGGGAAAAAAAAAACGCCCACCGCCTGAGCGGCGAGACAAGAAGGAGAAAGCGAAAAAAGTGCCGAGGGATCGGCAAGGAAGAGGCTGCAGAAAAGAAGGCCACCGCTAAAACTTAAACGGCCGTCAGGTAAGTAGAAGGAACTTTATCCCAAGGAGAAGGGAAAAGCAAGCAGAGAAAACCCGCCGCACGCCGAGGCGAGCAGAGGGCAAACGCTGGAAGCGCAAAAACCAGAGCCGCTGGAGCGAGAACCAGCAATAGGTTGAAACGCAGCGACTGCCCGGCTTGAAGGGCAGATAAACTCCCGGCAGTGCTGTGATTGGCCATGACTTGATACCAGACACAAAGAAGGGACTAAACCTCTCCACCCGCGGTAGCGATTGCGGATGACATCATGTCCATCACCCAACCAAGCCTCCAACACTTTAACTAATGCAAATTGAAAATCACAATTCTTTGCTGGATTCCAATGCAGATTTGCTATAAGAAGTTCCAAGTTGAATTCCGGGAGCTCATCTCTAGAATTCCAAAAGTGGCGCTATCAAAAGTAAAGGTGTGCACCTTTTGTTTTAAATCTACTGCTAAAGCCAACCCCCACTCAGTCTTCCAAGAGCGCCTTTTACTGAACTCTGTGAGTACAAATAAATCCCTTTCAGGGTTAAGGGGGAGGTGAGCATAATTTCTTAGAACATATAAACATCTTAGTCCCAAATGGAAGAAATTGCAATGGGCCAGCTCTGTGAGATTACAAAAACCACAAAACTCCAAGATAGAAATGTTAGCGTGTTATTGTCAAAGGGTAAATTGATGCTATTTAAGCATAATATTTGTAAAGATTGCCTCTAAGAGCCACAAGCAATCTGCTGCTTGATTCTGAATGTTCGTCAGCCCCCCCACCCGAAGAATCTAGAAAGTAAATACCTGCTATATCATTAGAATACTTGTTCCGAATCGCCAAAAAATTCTTGTTATTGCCTTGAACATTGGATCTTTCAAAAAACTGGCAATTTGCCTACAATCTCTAAAGTGAATTACATCAAGTCCCATAGACCTGATTGAGTCTGCCTGGTCCCACACCAATTTAGCCACAACATATTAATAGAAATAGGCCAGTGGCTTATTACACTCCAAATCAGGTATAACCACCAGATCTATATCACCAGTGTGTAGTGAACGAAGAGCAGGAATTCCTGCAAAAATAGAAAATAACTTAGAACAATTCAAAGGGAGCAAGCCGTTAATTTAAACAATATTTCAAAAACGGACAAATCGGGAATCATAATCTACTGGTTCATTAATTTGTTTTTAACAATTAATTATCATTGACAGCCAGATTGTCTAGCTTTGATCTGGTAGCGGACATACAAATAGGGATCATAGGCGGATCATCAGAATCCCTAGTTTCCTCTAGTGAAGAACAGTCCAGTGTAATTGTCTCAGTGTCCTTCTGCAGAGTCATACATTTCGTTATTATTGTCTGGGTAAACCTTTCGAGTTCCTAACTTTACGGGTATTGGTAGTTGGGTTATTTGTAAAGGTTACTTCATGAATAAACATTAGTTGGGTATTCAAGTGAATTATTTCCTGGTTATTAGTCAATGACAATATGGCACATGTGTACGAAAGATTCAACCAATATAACAGAGTCAGGTGAGTCCACATATAAAGCATTGGAGACAGTGTGGTATCAATTTGAAGCTGAACAGTCTTAGCTTCAGAAGGGGGTTTAAGTTGGCAAAACTCTGTTATCTTGACCTGCTTTTATTTATGTTTAGCAGACCCCAAAATGCCTACAATATATTAGCAATATTAGCAGGTAACAAAACCTCTCCCGACACCACTGCAGAGGAATTGATATTTTCGGTACCAGATGGAGAAGTAATCACTGTCGGGTTGTCAACCGTTATGGGTTTAGACAAAGAGCTTAGTATCAGCTGCTGCTGTTGTAGACATGGACTAACACAAGATGACCAACAAATATTTGTCAAAGAGTTCCAGCAACTTACGAGTGACACCTGTAAAATAGATAAAGGGTGGGAAATTCTTCACAATGGAGAACAGCTGGACTTTCTTGGACTGCCCGCTGACCACCACAGGCCACTTTCTGCTCCACTTCCCAGGCCGCACTCCACACTGCGTTTAGTGTTTTGTAAGGGAAGACAGACTTCCATCAATGATGACTCTGCCTCTCCACTCCTCGTCAGCAGCGTCCGCTAAATCCGAAGACCACTTTCTGCTCTACTTCCTTTAGGCTCTAGGGAAGCACACAATCATCAATAGATAGATGCTTCCTACAAATCAGGCCATTCTGGCAAAGGACATGTACAAACAAAAGGGCAATTGTGTCCTTGGGATCTATGTGATCATTGCGGAAAAAGAAATGACAAATCCGAAAATGAAACATTTATTTTTCTTTTCACCTAATTATGAGTCGGGGGGAGAGCCACTGCCCCCCGAAGTCTCCCCTCATTATTTATTACCCTAACCCAACCCACCACAAATGACTGCAGACATTTTCAGATTCAGCATTTTGTGCCGCGCAGTAATGGGGTGATACAGTGTTCGTCTATGCTGGGATTTATGATTTTAAAAGTGCTTTTAGTAGAATCATGTCATATCGGTTCAGGCCACTGTATTTCCAAATATTGCCAATAATTCAATGGCTTCAGAAGCATCCCAGAAATGTTACAATATTCTTTGCACATGCTGTGGTGAACATGCACTATTATTTAAGCTCAATAAATTTGCACTTTCTGTTTGAGACTTTAGTTAACTTCTATCAATTGTATGGTGCTGCACGGTCTTTATTTTAGCATGATATTGGGCCTCATTACAAGGTTGCCTGTCCAGAAAATAGCAACGTACCGGCACCCTTTCCGGACTGACAAACTCTGAGTCAGCCAGTAGGGGCCATGGAACTCCTGGCAGGCCTGAGCTGCCAGGAATTCAGGCCCTTAAGGCAGACTTCTCACAGTGCGCCCATTCTCAGGTAGTTCTGACTCCATGGCAGCTGGGCAGCAGGTGCAAGTGGATCTAGGTCACCTGGCCTAAGCCCCGCCCACCTGGTGCCTTCCTGTTTGCCACCCTCTTTCACCACTTAGCAAGCCCCGTCCACCTAGTGCCTTCCTGTTTGCCGCTCTTTTTCACCACTTAGCAAGCACCACCCACCTGGTGCCTTCCTGTTTGCCGCTCCATTTTCCTACTTAAGGAACCCTCCAGCCTCTTTTCCTTTGCAGTTGGGGAGCAGGTGCAATAGGATCTAGGTCACCTGGCCTAAGCCCCGCCCACCTGGTGCCTTCCTGTTTGCCGCTCTCTTTCACTACTTAGCAAGCCCCGCCCACCTGGTGCCTTTCTGTTTGCCGCTCTTTTTCACCACTTAGCAAGCCCCGCCCACCTGGTGCTTTCCTGTTTGCTGCTCTTTTTCACCACTTAGCAATCCCCGCCCACCTGGTGCCTTCCTGTTTGCCACTCCTTTTTCCTATGTAAGGAGCCCTCCAGCCTCTTTTCCTTTGCAGATCTAGGTCAAGGAGCAAGTGGATCTAGGTCACCTGCCCTAAGCCCCGCCCACCTGGTACCTTCCTGCCTGCTGCTCTTTTTCACCACTTAGCAAGTCCTGCCCACCTGGTGCCTTCCTGTTTTACGCTCTTTTTCACCACTTAGCAAGCACCACCCACCTTCTTAGCCCTGCCTCTTCCTTCCTGCTCCTAACTATTAGATCAAGGGCGTCTCTCGCCCGGGCGTCCTAAGCGAAGGGCAGACGATGAAAAGGGGATTTCCTGTTTGGACCTGTTCGGACCAGGAGGACCCAGGGCCCGACCCCCTGCTCAGACAGCAGGTAGGCATGCACCAACATGTGTTACTCCCTCTGGTCCCCCCGTGATGTTCCCTTGTGCCCCCCCATTCTCGCACACAGGTGTTGCCTGTTTTGCTCGATTCTTCTACCCTGCTCCCCCCTCACCACACTCAAGCCTACTTCTGCAGGAGTCTGTTCTGATACATTCTGGTTTCACCATCACCGTCTTGTGGACAATGCTGGATTTGATTTTTATGGACTTCATTTATTCATGGTGCGTCACCCTTTCTCAACTCTCATGCTGAATTTCTTTTGCATCTTGTACTCATGGTGGCCCTGAATCATGCTGTTCCCATCTCCATCTTGTATCCTGGCTTGCAACATTATGTGTTTCTACTGACTTCTGCAATTGTATTCACTCTCCCCTCTTGCTTCTCCACTCTTTTGACTGCTAACTCTCTGTTCTCTCCTCCTTTCCCTTCTCCCTTTTCCTATCTCCTCCCCTTACTTTCTTCTATGTACTTACTCTATCAGAATTGTCCCTGGACCTAGTATGATAGCAACCTCGTCTGTCTCCTCTTCCCTCCCCTTACTGGTTTTTTCCTCCCCAACCCCCTCCAGCACTATCTGAAATGTCGTCAGGCCTAATATGATAGTCGCTTGTTTTGTTCCTCCCCTACCTTTCTGCACACCTCTCCCTCACTCCTTTTTTTTCCGGCTCTACCAGAAATGTCATCAGGCCTAGTATGGTAGTCGCCTGTCTGTTTCCATTTCCTTCCCACTCTCCCCCTCCCTTCCTTATCTATGTTTTAACTCTTGCACTATCTGAAATGTTGTCAGGCCGAGTACGATAGTTAATTTCACATCCTTACTGTTCATGGCCTGTAAGAATGTCATTGTTTTTTCCCTTGTTCCCTCCCTTGCCTTGAAGCGCTTTGAAACACATTGTGTATAGGCGCTATATAAATAAACTATGATATCATATATCATATCATATCATATCATGGGAATGGGGAGTAACCGTTCCGCCACAACTTGTGATATCCCGGTGGCACTGGGGTGCCGCCGGGATAGCAGGCGGCAGAAACTGTGTTACAGAGTCAGCGACAACCCGCTGGTCGCACGGGCGGGTTACCGCCAAACTCCTAATGAGGCCCATTCCCTTAGAGGGGACATCATTTCAGCCATGCTGATGAAATAAGCTAGCCGTGGCTGTGCACAAAAGATTCACTTAATTGAAGAGATGTCATTTCCCGTCAATATTTGCCAAAAATACCAATATTGTGAAAATAGACATAAGGCCTCTTGGCTTGAACAACTACAGTTGCTGTATCTTAAATGATGGAATCTGTTGTTAGTTTAAACATATTTACTGCTCAATATTTCTGTATCTAGTCTCCAAGAATTACTTACCTTCACTTCAAAAGGGCAATTTATTTTTAATTGCTTTTAAGTTCCTTTGTGCATATGTGAGCGATGCAAACGTGTTTCAAATAGACAACAGATGTGCTGATAAGTTCTATGTACAGCGTTTTGGCGAAATAGTCATAGAAGTAACAAATCATTCTTCATACTATTTTACTTATTTAGTCAGAAGGGTGTCAAACGTTAGGAAAAGTAAACTACTTTGAAGGTAACTCTTTGAGACAGGGAAACTTGTTCATCGAGCTTTACCCATGTTCCAAACCCACGTTCCAAACCTTGCCTTAGCTCAAAACAAGGACGAAATGTTGTAGGAGCAAATCGTTTTTTTTTGGGTGATATAATATTGCAATACTCATCTCCATTGCCCATTAACTGGTACTTCGTCAGAGACGACCATTTTGCAAATGCAAAGTTGCTCTGGCAGGTGGTTCTCAAGTTCCTTGCCACTGCTGTTCCAGTTTTCAAGCCCTGCATAGTTTCCATGTGTATTGTTCTATCTCTAATGTTTTTCTAGCCATAACAAATATCTTTGAATCCGGGCCAATCTCTCTAATTGCTATTATGTGAAGTCAATTAGCCTGAGTCACAGAAAAATTCCATTTTAGCTGAAAAGAAAAGCGTGGAAGGCGCACCTAGGCCATTAGCCACCCGCAAATTAAGCGCACGCAAGCCCTTATTTACAAACAACCACACGTGTGCTACATACTCATTTCACCTACATTACTTTTCACCTGCAAATAGATACGATCCACAAAAAGTGCATTTCTGAGGAGGGCTTAAAGTGACATAATGAGGAGAAAACTAAAAAGAAAAATCTTTAAAAACAATGTCCTGAGTGGTGTTTCACACTTTCTGGAAAATTAACCAATCTAATGATTCTAAGACAAACAGTGTACGTTACAAAATTGAGAACACTGAGGGGTTTAAAATATTTCCAAATTCTTTTCTTTCATGAATGAAATCCAAATAATTATGCTAACCCTACACTCTTGAAAGTAGGATTCACTAGATCAAACTTAGACTTCTTCTGAGTTTTGCACCATACGAAATACACATATTTATAGCAGCTGTGCCTGAAACTGTATTCTTTTTAATATCTATTTAACACAACACAAACATATATGTCTATTGTGCTTGAGTCGTAGATGCAATACATTATCCAATTGGATGGTACTCATTTTATCAAGGCAAGAACAATGAAAGGCTGACTGTGCATTTGTGATAACCTGATGACTGTTCATCTAGAGATCAACACCACACATGCAGAACTATTTTATATTAAAGGGGGTGTGACTAAAATGACTACTGTTCTGCAGTATTAGAATAAGCAGTGGCTACACCGCTTGCTAAACCACCCTCCCCCACCACTTCTTTACAAACCAACAGTGATCACAATCATTCAGTTAAAATAGGCATAGTTAATAAATACCTCCTTCACCTTTTATGGTAACATGGGACAAGGGAAAGAAATACTCTCAGAAGCGTTATGACTGTGAGCCAGTAGCAGCCCAGACCAAAAAGCAAAGTACAACAGTCCAAAATAAAAGGAATGCTCAATCAACCTTCTATACAGATATATATATACTTTAATTACATACACCATTGTACAAATAACTATTACACACTGTAAGAACCCACCCTTGTAAGGAAAGACAGAGAAATGCAGAATGTATTAGTGCAGCACTCAGGGTTTCCAGCAGGGAGGGAAAAGAAATGCATTGAGGAGTTTTAAAAGGAGGTTTGTGAAGGAAAACGGTACTAAAGGGACTCAGCCAGTCCCGAAAGGCCCAAAACGGGACCAAGGGGATGAGCCTTTCACACGTACATTATTCCAATGTTTGGCAGTCCACTGGCGCTGAGTTGAGCTTGGTGCAGTTGTGTGTGCAGGTTGAATCGAGTCTGGGGACTTTGAGCTACTTTAATCCAGGCAGCGAGTCGCATTGAGTCAATTTCGAACAGTTGCACCATGCAGTTCTGAAGTGGCATTGCACGGTGCAGGTCGAAGGGATCACCAGGTGCAGTTTGATGCAATGTTTGCTGGGATTATATAAAGTCAAGTGTGCAGTGTGCTGGTTCTCTAACTGGACAGGTGGTCTGAATTTGAGTGAGTGCCAAGGTAGCACTGGTGGTTCCCCTTGGCTTGGTGGCATTGACAGTAGCTGGAAGTGGGTTTGACTGTGAAAACAGGGATCCTGGCTGCTCTGTCTCTTAGGATGCTGTGAAACCCACTGCAGCACTCTTATAAAAGGTGAGTCCTTTTAGTCTCTGCTCTCCATGCTTATGGAGGTTTGCAACAGAGTGCCAGACCATGGTCCTTATAGGAGTCCTCCCTAATGGTAGTGGATAGTGAGCAGAGCTTGCCGTTGTCTTGGAACACCCCTTCTTCACCTCAATGGATGAGGGCTTTGGAAATGTCACACTCTCCCAATGGAGATCCAAATGAAATCCCCCTTATGTCTTGGATGCTCCAAAAGTGAATCAAAGAAAGAGTTGGAGACCCCCTCTTGTATAAATAAAACTCCACAGGTTAATAGACATATGCAAGCTTGCTTTAAGTGGTTCAATTACTGCCCCTCTGGCTAGGGGTTCCTGCCTTCCTGCATCAGACCTTAAGTGCTTTGTGATAAAGGAAGTGGAGGGAACAGGAAGGAAAAAGGGGCACAGAGAGAAAGAAGACATTGGAACCCATTGCCAACGGTGTGGAGCTCCCCTATCTACACTAACCATGCACCCTTATCAGAGCGCTACCACCAAAGGCCCTTTGTTATTTAGCACTGTGATGTGAGTCTAGTCCTTTGTGTAAGGTGTGCCCATTTCACTCCTGCTTACTAAGATAACCCCTGCTGAGGGGCTGTCTTGTTAGAGAGGTGTTACCAATTTTACAAAGGATCAACAGAGAGATAACTCTCACTGGCTCCTGCCAAGTTGGGTGCTTGAAAACAGCCACTGTATGCAGAATATACATAGCCTGTTTGCAGCTGAGCTGGACATACAGGGCTGACATAAGTGTGATAACAATTTGATAAGGCTTTAATAATTTAGAGAAATACTGTCCACCATACTCTAACTCAGGTATGGCTTATATTTAAAGATTATAACTGTCTCCAGGATGATGATTTCTTATAATTATGTAGTTTGGGAACTGGCATGTATCTTTTTAATTCAGCCCATGCTCTGAAGTGACGTGGTTATCGCTGCAGCCGTCAAAAGGGCACCTATGACCTCTGAACCTGCTGTGTGCCACTGGAGAGCAGGCACTGCAGATCAGGAAACTGATGCAGCAGGGCCCAGGTGTACTATGCTTTTCGCATTGAGTTTTCTGAAAGGGAGAACTGATAAGCAGATCGCCTTTTCTGGCATTTCATCTGCATAATGTTATTATTAATAAAAATCATAACAAGCCTGGCCTACTACACCCTTGCCCAATGTTAATCATTCACAATAGGGACTGCGACCTTGACACACAAGCAAATTAAGCAGTGTTTGAAAGATTTAAATGTAGGTCGGAGGCAGTTATAGTGCAAGCTGAAGATCTGTTCTTCCAGTAATCTAACTATATAATTAACCTTATTTAATCGTTTATTCCTCAGATAAAGGATGTTATATTTCTTTAATTAAAATGGATCTATATACCTTTATCCTACACACCGTGCTAGCTATTAAGGCTTGCCAAATTGTCTGGTCTTGAAAATCTAAAAGTGTTGCTTATTCACCACAAATCTAATAGGAGAGTATTTTCTCATTGAAATAAATGAGCTAATAACGAATCATTTTTTTTAAAAAAAATCAGTTCATTTTTGTAAATCGTTGCTATTTATTTACCAGATCTGTTTTTTTGTTAAGTAAACACATTCTTTATGTGAATAATGTTGTATTTTGTAATCATTTTGCAAGCTATTATTTCAGAGTGAGCATTTTTGCCTGACATTTTCCAAAATATTATCTGGCACTGAAATTTGCGTTGAATTTGTCAAACTATTAAAAAGTTATTAAGCATAGAACATGTCCTTATTGTATGGTGGTGTGTTGTGTTTGGCCTAGCTGAAATGACTTGTTTTACTTTCATATGTCAGGTGAAAGGTGTTGATTCAAGCTTTTATAAACCCAACCTAACTTTGCCAGTGTTTGGTCAACATACCCCATTGCTCCAGGCACAGGGATGTATGCACCATTGGAAATGTATAAAACATCTCTCGTGTGTGTGTGTGTGCGTGTGTGTGTGCGTGCGTGCGTGCGTGCGTGCGTGCGCGTGTGCGTGTGGCAGCAGTAGACCATGAAAAACTTCAGTGTTATTCACTATTTTTATTTCGGAGGGAAAACATTGTACTGGTGTAATCGGCCTGATTTCCAAAGCATTTTCGATTTGATTTACCCATTGAAAAGTGCTTTGTGAATCAGACCCATGTACTTTCAATGCTTTCTTTGCACCGTGGCAGATGACAACTATGAGAGAAAACACTGCAATGGTACAAAATGCATTGAAATAATATACTTTGAGGCAATTTTAATATTAGTGCTAATTGCACTTGCACCTGTGCAAAGTTTCGTTCATACCAAGAAGTCTTCTAGTTCAATTAGCGTTCATCATGTCAGTGAGGTAGAACCAACATATCGGTTTTAGTTGGCCGGTTATTCAACAAAGCTGACTTTAGATGAGAATGAATCCCCACGTTCAGTCCCCTCCATGATGCTGTTCTTAAGGAATTTAACCGCAGTTGGGAGAGGACATACTTAGCAAACTTTAAAATACAGCCTCTCAACATTGTTACAATTAAGTCACTCTGAAATGTCATGAGAAGCAATCTAGCCCTATTAAAACTTTCACCCGCTCATTAAAAAGCACTTACAGACTTGAACATTTTGCTAATACATTATTTAAAGACACAAGATGTACAGCGAAACACTGCCACAAGAAAAGAAAAGAAGCAATCGACTTTAAAACAAATAAGAAGACAAGGAATGACAGAATGTACAGAGCAACAGTTACATGCAGAGGCTGCACACAGAGGCTGAATGTGCACCCTGAGGAATACAGTTTAGATTTTTAGATTACTCTAATTTTCATTGCAATATTTGTGTAAACCATTCTTAAAAGAAAATTATCTTTCAAGGTGTTATACCAGACATTAAAGGGACAGAGATCAAGTTAACATGGTCAACAGCATGAAGAGAAGGTGACTGAAAGGGAAAAAGTCATATGTTATGGCAAGAAATCTTCATGGGTTTTGTTTTTGGGGAACCGTTTCTAATAATTATCCCCAGATATCCTGCTTCTCCAATATCAATTATACATTTGGAGTCAGTTTGGTGTCATATTTCTGCACTCGGTTTTTATTTGCAGGATGAGTATATATAGTTCTAACAATGCTCAACAAAAATGGTCAGAATGATGTTTATTGGCTTAGTTCTCAAGATTCCAATTTTTATATTGATCATATGTTGTTCCACTTATTGCCTGGATCAGATTGCAATTGGATGTCATACAAATATGTCTAATGTCTCTACTAGGACCTATTATATATGTCCTAGATATGTTCTGTGTTGCAGTGTGTTTCCTCGTGTTCCGTATACTTGGTTTTCCCTTTTATTTGTACTATGTCGGTGGTCCTGTGGGATGTATTTACCCATGCATCCAAGCCATACCTCAAAACTGTGCAGTACTGACATGGAAAACCTCATGATGGCCAGAGCTTCCCAGAAAATGCACAGGGAAATGCATGAAGAATAGGCTGCCACTCATTTTGCCGATGTTATGGGCACAGAAGGACACTGCCTAAAACCACCATTGGACTACCCACACAGTAGTCTGAAACCATTGGGAATGGCAATGCTGATTGCCAAATGCAACCTAGAATTGTGGGGAATTCATTTTCTTAAATCCCAAAAATGGGTGCAGTACCAGTACTCACCACTATCCAAAAGCCGGCGTTTTAAAACCACTCTGTTTCCCTGAAGGCAAGTCAAAATGCCTATTTTCAAACATTGCAATATGTGCAAAATATTTACTGAACACCAGCAGACATTTGGCAGAATGGAGTTTTGTGTGCCTACAAAATCTGGGAAATGAAGAGCCCAGAACAATGCTTATAACAAAACTGGCTGAGCTATGGAGTCAGCAGTTTAAGTTGCACTGGATTTAAAGACACTAAAATCGAAAATGTTTAGATTAAATGAGTGACCTATGTTTGGTATCACATGCCTTTGTAACTGTTGAAATGTCATAGTTTTGCACTTAGACTCAGCATCCTAGCTGCGTGTGTAAAATTGCAAGTTAAGTTAAAAAGCAACAAAAAACCTGCCAGTTAGCTGAAGGTCTGGCTTAAGGAACTTGATTTTGCTTGGCAGCTACCCCCATCAGGAGTGAAACTTGAGTCACCACTGTGTTCCCAGGCCAACCTTCCTTTTGCTGCCCACACTAAGGATATGCCATCTATCTGATAATTGAATTACCTGTGCTCTGCAGGAGAGTGAACAAAGCCCTCTTCACTCAGGCAAAGGTTTTTATTACCGCAGTCGTAAAATGTAGCTTCCTCTTGGCAGGAGCTGGGAGGGGCACTGCCTGTGAGAGCAAGCTGGCTTGGCAGAACTGGAAAAAAAACAGAAATTCAACCTTGTGCTGAGGGTAAACCACACCCCTTTGGAGCCAGAACATAACTTTAAAAAGATGAATAACTCATAGAGCGGACATGTGAAAATTTTATAAATGATACCATAATTCATGTGATTTTTCTGCCCACAGTTTAAGAGGTTTTTAGAACCGGTGGTATGTTCAGGGGGGTTTTAGCGGAAAAATGGATATTACTCTAACTGTATGCATGTTAAAAATCTGAAACTTCTTCAGTTAATGTCCATACTCCCTGCACACATGTATGTAAAGTTGGGTCAATGTCAGAAATTGAAAAATCAGTTAAAAAGTGAAATACGCGCCATTTCTGAATGCAAGCTCTTAGAAACAGCAGATTTGGACAGAGACATGGCTAAATTCAGCCACACCATGTATATGTAATTTCAAGCAACTGTGTAACTGTGAAATATGTCTTTTATTATCAAATATAGAATATGTGCAATCTGACAGAGGAGTGTCCTATCTGCAAGCCATAAAATGACATCCCTCTGACTCACAGTTCATTCCCCAATCAAATGATAAATGGAAGTTTGACCAATTAGAAGCTGAGAGAGAGGTAGGGTCAGTGATGCTAGAACACACCCACATTCTAAACACATAAAAGCAGACAGACAGGACAGATAGGGACCTTCAATTCCATTTGCTGCAACGCGCTCTGCCGGACCATACAACATCCAGAGATCCAGACTTTACCTCCATCAAACCTCCAGAGAGCCAAACTAGAGACTTCAATCTATCCAGAACTAGAGACCAGACCAGAGGGAGAAAGCAGTGCTGTACCCAGAGAGAAAGCAGTGCTGTGCCCAGAGAGAGACCCGAGCCCAGTCCAAAACCCTGACCAGATCCATGGCGAGGCCCATTTCACTCAAGAATATAGTGTGAGTACCTAGAAAACTGTGCAGAACCAATCTCTTAGTTAAAATAATATAATTCAATCTATTTAACCTAAGTAGAACTGCCTCCTAACTGTCACCTGTCATTTGTAAAGCTGTCACTTGTCATTTTCTAGTCGCAAGCTGCACTTGTCTTTTTGAACTTTAAAATTTCAAATCTGAAAAACGACCTTCACAAAATCGCTCATATCTCCGCAACCGTTTGTGCTAGAGACTTGCAATAACTTTTATTTGAAAGCTTAGAATCTTAGCTTTGAATCGCACCTCTAGAACCGCACTCCTACCCCTTATAGTTTTACCGCAATCGCGGAACACGCATCCGCGAATTTTGCCGCGATTTGCAAATTTCTTCACATGTAAAAACTGCTGCTGCTTGTCTTCCATTTGCCAGAAATTCGTTTAACCTGCTAACTATCCCTGCCCCATTGCTAGTGTGAGCCTGGACTAATATTAACTAGATACCACTCACCCTGAACCTCTGAAAGGGAATTAAAAAGCATTTCCAGCATATTTCTCATCCATTGCTAGCACATATCAAAGCATTTGGGCCTGTGTTTTCAAAACTCCTATCTGTGTTTTAAACTTCTGTTGTCTAAGCTTGGGGGGGATTGAACTGATTTACATTGATTGCATTTCTGAGAACTGTGTATTTTCCTTCCATTTCCTTGCCTTGCATCAAGGGGGGGAGGGGATTGCCAGAGAAAAGTGATTACATTGTTTGGTTGAAATCATATTGAGTATTTTCTATACTGCATTTCATCCATTCAACCTTGCATTTCCGTGAACCCTATAAAGCATTTTCTACCACATTATACTTTTGTTCCTATTTACCAGCGTGCTACCTTACCCATTTCATGTCAACTCATTCGTGATTATAAGAAGTGTGCTAGTGCCAGATTCTCCGTTGTTGATCTTTATCATATCAGATTAAGTGTGCTATTCAATTATTAATTTATTATAAAGTGTGATATATATATATAATTTAAATTATCAAATACACCTTTTAAACTTGCAAAACAGAACTACTTCTTGGCTCAGTGGGGTCAGGGGGATTCCAAGAGAGGGGTGTTATATAGGGGTAGTCATCCAGAACGCATGAACTGGACCTAAAGATATACCAATAAGGGTTTTCATTCAGTATTCTAGACTAGGCGTTAACTTAGCTGTAGTGCTGAATAGAATCCTCTTACAAATTGGGGGCTCGAGCCGAGACGTTGGGTTAGATTTACCACTTGTGCAGCTTAATACAGTGTGCTAACTGACGGGATACATACATCCGGTCGGATCACCACGCTGCATTACGCTGTGAAGCATTCCTCAAAAGGGACACTCCAAGAAAAGTTCTGTTCTGCAAAAATAAAATACAAACTTCTGTAAGTCAGGACAGAGACCAATCTCTAGAATGACGACCTTAGTAGACATGGAAATAGCCAGAGAGCACCTCTTGCATAAGCTATTTGTGAGAGGTGAATGGACCGAACAGGGCCAGGATGTGTGGTTGCAGGCCATCACACAACAGGTCACTGAAACAGGGTCAGATATATATAGAGATCAGGGTCCCTTACATGTGGCCCTGAGTGAACTATATATGGCTCCTAAAGCCAAAGAGGAACACAATAAGATTGCCAGGATAGCAGCATACCTGTACCTATATATGGGAGACATGCAGGATAGATGTGCTGAAAGCCAAAATCTGGCAAATAGGCAACAGATGGCGTTAGAGAAGGTCCAATCTGACCTGGTCTCTTCTGAGCAGAGGCTGCAGAGGAGCCAGGAGTCAGAAGATGATAGTAGGCAGCACATCATTAAAATAAAGAAGGATATGGATGTGCTGCAACAGGAAAATGTAGAACAGGATACCAGATTTCTGGCCTTGCAGAAGGAATACCAAGAAGGTTTGGACTCCCTACTGCAAAACCAGAAAAAGCTGGAGCAACAGCTAGACTTCAATAGGGCATGTGCAGAGCAGGTAGTCACCCTGCAAAGCCACCTAGATAGAGAGAAGGCAGAGAGCAATAAACTGATTTTGAAAGACCTGGATACCCAGACAGAGTTTGACCAGGAGCGCCAGAAAGCTGGTACCTTCCAAAGGCAGAGGGACGACCTGGCGGCACAAATGCAGGCTCTTAGTCAGGAAAGAGACGCCTTAGGCCAGGAAGTCTGCCATTTAAAAAGAAAAATGGAAGAAAATCACCTGGCCCACCAGGGACTGGGTGATCTCCAAAAAGAACACGAGAACTTGTTAGAGCACACCAGGAGGGTGGAGGATGCTCTAGCAAGAAAGGAGCAGGCCAGTAGGGATGGGACTCAGGAGGTAAACCTCCTGCAGCAAAGACTGGCCCAGTTCCCCAGAACCAACCAGGAAGCACAGAGGGAAAATGAGGCCCTCTGTCAACACAATGATAGGCTCCAGCAACAGGTAGCGATGCAGGAGAGACTGATAGAGTCGAGTAAGGCCTTAACAGAGGAACTGAAAGCACAAATGCAGGCTCTTGCATTGCAACAGGGAGCAGGGGCGGATAGAGATGAGGTTCGCTGGGAAAGGGAAACTCCGGAGCATAACCTCAGGAGCACTAGTACCAGAGGCCCTCATACCTCTCAGTCCCTGGACTCTACCACCCCCATGTCCCCTGGCGCACATGAGCACAGGGCCGCAGGGATGGCAGATTACTATCCAGCTAAGAGTATGGGGCTCATAGGCCAGTACCACTCAGGAATGGAGGGGTGGGCATCCGGGTACGGGCACCCAAGTACAGTACAGTTCAATGGGGAACCCCGGGAGAGTAGGCCCATTAAGGGCATCCTGAAAACCTCTGCCCAGTTAGGTCAGTGGAGGGGGTACCCATCAAATCCTGGCAGCAAGGAGGAATCTGAAGACTCCTCTGAACTGCGCAGGACACAGGAGACCAGGTCCCCACATTCTGCCAGCCATTCCCAGGCTCGCAGAATCCGGGAAAACCTGGAAGAACAGACGGGAACCTCTGGGAGCAGTGCCTCTGAGTCCGAGGAAGAATGGACAAGGGTTACCCGAACCAAAAAGGCCAATAAGGCAAAAAGGGCCTTGCTTAAGGACCCCTTAAAGCAGATTAAGGCGATCAGGAGCGTCATCACGCCTTACCATAAGAACGCTAAGTATTCTGTTTGGGAGCACTTAGAGTTGTTTGAACAAATGATGGAGACTTTCCATTTGAAGGACAGCCAAAGCTGCATTCAATATGTAAAGTGGACCTTCTCCCCGGAATACTCCAGTTTCTTTGCGGGGCTGGAGGACCAAAATCATTTAAGATGGTCCACCTATAAGGCGGCCATCCTGAAACATTTTTCTGTTCACAGAAATCCTCAAGAGGCTCGCAAGGCAGCCTACAATTTGCAATGTGGGGAGGATCAGGCCCCACAAGAATTTGTGCAGGAGTTAAAGCGTGCTTTTGCACAGACCACAAGAAGGGTGCGCACAGATAGTAGAGAGTTTATAAATACATTTTTCCATGCCTTGCCCAAATATATCATGACCCAGCTCGTGAGGGATTTTCATGAGAAAAGATCTTTAGACTGGGTCATTGAACAGGCTACCCGGATCTATGAGGTGCAGAAGCCCATAGAAAATAAAAGCAATGCCCAGAAAAACCCCAAAGCCAACAGCACCCCTGCTGCTGCCAAGGTGGCAGAGGTAAAGGTCACCCCCGTTTTGGATTTGGAGATGGGGGGGCCTAAAAACCTACCTGCACCTAATAATGCTAGGCCCAGAAGGTCCTCGGGCCAGTCACAGACAGGGAGCCAGGGAGGCAGCCCCACAAATGGGGTCCCTCGCTCTCCTGACTATGTAAGTCCTCGCTACAAGGGAAATCGACCCATCCTGGGTTATGTGTGGACTCCTCCAGCCCAGGGGGGGGGATCCAACCAAGCACCTAACCCAGGGAACTTCCCTCCAAACTTCCCACAGGAGGGCAGAAATTTACCAAACCCTGGGCAGAACTTTTTCCCCAGATATCCACCCGACTTTCAGCCCCAAAACCATCCATCCTTCCTTCCCCAATTCCCCGAGCCCAGACCACTGAATCCGGGAGAGGGGAGGCCAAGGGTGGAGGGGTACCCAAATCTTCCCAACCCGGGGTATTACCAGAGGAGGGACAGCTACCCTTCCCGGGATCAGCCCAGGGGAGAAAACAGGGCCCCGTATCAGCCTGAGCGGGTTTCCCAGTTAGAGCGCCAGGTTCAAAACATGGCGCGGGATATGGGTCACATACTGAGGGCTCAGCAGAACCCTCAGATCAGCATGCCGGCGCAGAACACACCCAACTCTGGACCTGGTGCTCCAGAACAATGACGGGGGCAGCACCCCGATAACTCACCGGTTCCCAGGGAGGAGGCACAAGGGGAAGGGGGGTGTAAAGCCTTGGAGGAAGCTTCCTTCCTCACTTGTAAACAGCCCCTGGAAACCCAGGAACCGGAAACAAAATCTCTTGCCCCTGAAAGTCTGCCTCCTAAGGAGCAGAGGGGGGGTAGGAGAAACAAAAGACCCAAACAGACTCAGTTTGAGGAGGAGGCACAGATCTTCCAATTTGAGGGAGAGGGATCCTCAGAGGATCCTGGGAAAAGGATCTTCTCCTTCAGAGAGGGGGGAACTCCTCCCAAAGAAAAATGGGTCCCTAGGGATGCAAATCCAGACTGGGGAGATGTGGAGACTGAGCTACCGCCGCCCACCATCTCATCCCAGAACCAACAGCAAGAAAATCCCCTGGTTCAAACCCATCCTGGTGACTGCCTCCAAAAAGGGGGGGGCGGCCCAGAACCGGAGCCAGGGGAACCCACAATGGCTCTGATCTCCAGTTGCCAAATTTTTCTTTCAGATTCCCAAGACTCTCCACAGAATTCTGCCCAAATCTCTTCGCTAGCGATGT
Organism: Ambystoma mexicanum; assembly: GCF_040938575.1. Classification (NCBI taxonomy): domain Eukaryota; kingdom Metazoa; phylum Chordata; class Amphibia; order Caudata; family Ambystomatidae; genus Ambystoma; species Ambystoma mexicanum. Next base: position 347,305,844 of record NC_090931.1, read on the forward strand.
CCAAAACCAGAAAATTAGCCCACCAGTTGTCCAAAAATGTACATTATCTGTGCCCCCTTGAGGAGAAGGAGGGAAGATATTATGCCCCGGTACAAGTACAGGGGCAGGGTACAATCTCGGCACTGGTGGACACTGGATCTCAAGCTACCCTTCTGTCCAGAAGGGCCTTTGACGAACTGAATGCAGGAAGGGGAGAGAATTACCAAATTCCTCTCACCTCTCTTCCGGGACAACTACAGAACTTTGACGGGAAGGAAATTCCCGTTGAGGGGACTGCAGACTTGGACATTAAAATTGGGCGACACAAGCTGAAACACCCGGTTATAGTTGTGACCCCAGAGGGCACCCCTTGTTTACTAGGGAATGACCTCCTGAGAAGGTTGTCACCCCTAATTGATTGCGTAAACAAGGTCCTCTGGACCCAGACTAGCCGACCAATAAAATTAAAACAGAGTGTCAACCATGTTAGTTTAAACGGCACCTGCCACATGGTTGAACAAAAATCTGACCAAGTAGAATTTCACTTCCAGAATAACCAAATTCCAGACGTGACAGTAATAGCAGTAGGACAACAGACTGGTGATGGGGGGTCCTCTCTATTTCTGAAAATCAACCTTCCTTCCAGTCTAAAGTGGTATTCCACGCTGGAAGGAAACACTCTGAAATTCTATACCAATCCACAATCAGAAACTCCCACTCCTATAGTCCAGAAAGATGTGAAATCAGCTCAGAGCCTGGCTGATATTCAGCAAATTGGAGAGCAGTTGTTCATCCCTGTTCAGTTAAATGATGGGAAGGACTCTGTTCTCGCTCGAGTGTGTGTGAACAACGGTAAGAGCTTCATCAGCGAAGCCATGTTTCGCCAACTCCCAAAAGATCCAGCCATTCCCACCTTCAAACTGATAGACAAATGGGAAATGGACCTGGAAGCACCTAATTCCAAACATCTCCTGCCAAGCAGGTGTATGCTCAAAATCTCCATTGGCAACAAGAGTATAGTCCACAATTGTTGGGGCGTGCGAGACGTCCCTGCCGCCTTTTACTTAGGCAGTGACATTCTCAATCGCTTTGCCATTAGTTTGGACCTAATAAACTTCAAAGCTTGGTCCCGATTAGCGGATAATCCCATGGGCTTTGATGATCCAGAAAAAGCATTTAGGTCAGCTCAATTGCTACCGTATGCAGTTGAAATTCAGGTTAAAGAGGAAGTCACCATCCCAGAAAGGACCCGACAATTCTCCCTGGAAGTGAAAGTTAAAAGGGGACAAGAGTTGAAAAACCCTGATGCTTACATACATCTAAATGCTTCTCTCCAACAGCAAGGGTTGGGGGTAAACCCAACACCATTAGTCAACATAGAACATGACACCATTCCAATAGAGGTGGATAACAGCGACTTAAAGAGTATTACTCTAGCCGCAGGCACCATTATTGGAATGGCGGTTGATGACCGACATTTTTCCATCGACTTAGTAAATGAACTGTTAGGACCAATCCCCAAGGACTGTTTTGACAGTGACAGTGAGGACAATACAACACCAGACAGGATTTTTACCCGGCATGGGGGGAACTTCCTGGTGTACACTTCCTGCCCTTATGGTAAGGAAGATGTGACTTGTGACTTCAGGACGGATGAGGTGATTTTCCAGGTCCATGAAGGCTGCCTTTCCCCCCTGAAGCCTCCGGTCCAAATCAGCACTCTGACCAGGGATTTCTCCACCCAGCTGGAGGAGGCCGCGGAGATAGCCAAACCAGAAGTCTTTCCAGGCTTCAGGCAGATGGTGGAAGAGAGAGTCAACCTAGCTGATGCCTGTGTGACTCTGGAACAAAAGCAAAAGTTGAAACAAGTTTTCTTGGATTTCCAAGATCTCTTTGCGGTAGACTCATGTGACTGTGGTCGCACTGACATCCACACAACAACAATCCCCACGGACCCTGGCATGACTCCTGTGTTTGTGAAGCAATATCGCTTGCCTCTCGCATCAATGGAGTCCCTTACCGAAATAATTAAGAACCTTGAGTCCCGGGGAATAATCCGTCCAGTCCACAGCACCTTCAATAATCCGGTGCTGGGAATATTGAAGCCAAACGGCCAGTGGAGACTCTGCGCCGACCTCAGGGAGCTCAACAAACGGGTCCACACTTCCCGATGGCCTCTTCCCTACATTGACCAAGGGCTGGCCCAGATCCAGGGGTCACAGGTATTCACTGCAATAGACCTGACCAATGGATACTGGACTGTGCCTGTCAGCAGGGAGGACCAATACAAACTGGCTTTTACCTTTGGGGGCCAGCAGTACACATGGACCCGGACTCCCTTCGGATACCTCAACTCCGGCAATGAATTCAACATTTTTCTACACAAGGCCATGCCCGACTTGGGTGCAAGGGGTAACCTGGCTTATGTAGATGATGTCCTCATCAAAAGCTCAACTGTTGAGGAACACATAGCGGAGATCCGTTATGTTCTAACACAGTTGAGGGCCGACGGAGCAAAACTATCCTTTCAGAAAGCACAGTGGTGTAGAACCCGTGTTAATTTCTTGGGGCATGAGATTACTCCTCAGGGTCTTTGTCCCCAGGAAAAGAAAGTGGAAGCACTTCAGAAACTGAAAGACCCTACAACTCTGCGGGAACTAAGGAGCCTCCTTGGACTGACTAATTACAGCAGAAAGTTCATTGAGGGCTACGCAGAGATCACCAGACCCCTGATTCATCTCCTGAAGGGGGGGGTCAAGTGGGAAGGGGGTCCAGAACAAGCCGAGGCAGTAAAACAACTCAAAAGAAGCCTCTCACAAGCGCCTTGCCTAGCTTACCCGGTCAGAAACAAGGAGTTCTTCCTGGAGACAGGGTTCTCTAATACGTGCTTGACGGCAGTATTATATCAAAAGCATGACAAGGTCAATAAAGTAATCTCCTATGCGAGCAAAACTTTATCCTCTGTGGAGGAAAAATTCAACGATTGTGAGAAGGCACTCCTGGCAACGGTGTGGGCATTGAAGAATTACCGCCCGTTTATCCAGGGGGAACACATCATAGTGGAGACTCCACACCAGCCTCTGCAATATCTCCAAAGTGACAGAATCCGGGCCGGAAATGTGAGTAATTCCCGAATTACTTCCTGGATTCTGTCAATGCAAGGCTTTCCTGTGGAGGTCAGGTATGGCCAAAACAAGAAGAGTCCCCTCGCGCAAGGTCTGGCTGACTTGCATGATTGTGCCAGAGAAAACTGTCTCGAGGACGAAAGTCTAAAAATAAAGGACAACATGGAGGCATACCTTAATTCCCCCCACAAAGTCTTTGAAGAAGACAAGTGTGAGGGAATGCCCACTGTGTATGTGGATGGATGCTCTTACCATGTTGACAACGACGGGGAGAAAGAACTAGTGGCCGGCGTAGGGAATGCATGGGTGAATGAGTCCCCAGAACCCTCCGCTGGATACAAAATTGGTCCCCGAAGTAGTCAGGTGGCAGAATTGATGGCTGTGCATCATGCCATCCTCACTGCTGTCCAGCATCAACTCCACGAACTGGTCATAATCACAGATTCGGATTATGTACGGAACGGGTTCGTGGAGCACCTGGTTAATTGGAAAACCAGAGGCATGTTATGTGCTAACAACAAACCCTTGAAACATGGGAAGTTGATCCAAAACATTGATGATCTGGTCACCTCGAATGAGATGACCATCTATTGGAAAAAGATCAAGGGTCATTCTAAAGTAGAGGGACCAGACAAAACTGGAAATGACTTAGCTGATCAGCTGGCCAAAACCGGGGCCATCCAAGGGGATCTAATTGAGATTGAGTCCCTGTTGGGGGAAATCCAGGTCACTGCCATCACTAGGTCCCAGAAAAATGCTCACAACGACCTTTCAATTGCACAATGGAGTAAGGAGACCCCTGATGCTGATTTGATTACTGCTCAGAAGGGGGATCCAATTATTGGTAAATTTTACCAGCACCTTGAGGACCCTGAGAACTTTCCCCTGACGGATACCGATTACATTGGGAAAGAGGACCTAAGAGTGTTGATGAAATGTCCAAAAATGTTCCGGATCCAAGACGGTTTGCTGGTAAGGAAATCCAAAGCTGGCCACGATCAGTGGGTGGTTCCTACCTCATTCCGAAGCCTGATGTTAAGTCACGCCCATGATGCGGCCACCGCCGGTCATAGGGGGTTTCACACAACACTGGAAATCTTAAGAGAGGTTGCATACTGGCCACACATGGGCCAGGACCTCAACCAATATTTGAAGGGTTGTCTTGTGTGTGCACAATTTCAGCCGACATCCCTCACACACCGGGCACCTTTACAAAAGCGGGGGATGACACTGCCATGGTCAGATTTACAAATCGACTTTGTAGGCCCTGTGATTCGCTCGGCTAGGGGGAATAAGTACATGTTGACTGTGACATGCTTGTTTACCAAGTGGGTGGAATGTCTCCCAGCCCCAAATTGCAAGGCAGAAACTGCAGCTGCCTTGATGATTAACCACATCTTTTCCCGTTTTGGTCTACCTCAAAGGATTGAGTCAGACAGAGGTAGCCACTTCACCAGTGAAGTAATGACAAAGATGTGGGAGATACTGGGGGTCAAGAGAAAGCTGCATATTGCTTATAGACCAGCTTCTTCTGGGGCAGTAGAGACATATAACCGGACAATTGTGAGCATGTTAAAGAAGTTTGTGGCAGATTCTGGGCCAAGTTGGGATATCCGATTACCTCTGGTCCTAATGGCTATCAGATCTACCCCTTCATCTGCAACCAAAATGTCACCATTTGAGTTGATGACTGGGCGCAAGATGGTGCTTCCTCAGCATTTGCTCTACAGGACCCAAGAGCAGACACTGATAAATGCCTCCACTACTCATGAGTATGTGGAGAATTTAAGGAAACACCTTCAACATGCTTTTGCTTATGCTCAGCGGAATCTAGAAAGATCGGCTGATAGCATGAAGACCCATTATGACCTGAAAACTTCCAGGAAGGAATATCAGGTGGGAGACCGGGTCTATCTATACAACTTCCAAAGGAACCAGGCACACTCTGCAACAACTGGAGGAATCCTCTGGAATCCTAGCGGGTACTGTCTCAGACTAATTCAGTTCCAACCATAAAACATACCACATCTAGTCTCTAAAATATTGTGATTTGCATGAAACTGTCTCTTAGTTATACTGTTTTTTTTTTATCAAAATAAGAATGTAATGTTTCATCATGATGAAATGCATATGCTGTCCCACCATCTCAACAGTGGTGGAAAAACGTCTATGAGTAGGTATTGCCGCTCTTCCTTTGTCGTCCTAGGAGAAAGAAGACCTTGAGACTGGCCAAGGAGGACGATCCGGAGACCGGGAACGAAGATCCAATGGGCCCAGTGGACCGCCCAATACTCCCATCAGGACTGGCGAGGAGAACCGATCGATCAGTACCGGATGGAGAAGAAGATGATGAACTGTGCCATCTATTGGAAGAAGATGAGGAAACATCCCAGGTCTTGCGAGTCCCATTCGTGAAATAGAATGGCCATCGCAAGAGGGGGGCTTGTGGGATGTATTTACCCATGCATCCGAGCCATACCTCAAAACTGTGCAGTACTGACATGGAAAACCTCATGATGGCCAGAGCTTCCCAGAAAATGCACAGGGAAATGCATGAAGAATAGGCTGCCACTCATTTTGCCGATGTTATGGGCACAGAAGGACACTGCCTAAAACCACCATTGGACTACCCACACAGTAGTCTGAAACCATTGGGAATGGCAATGCTGATTGCCAAATGCAACCTAGAATTGTGGGGAATTCATTTTCTTAAATCCCAAAAATGGGTGCAGTACCAGTACTCACCACTATCCAAAAGCCGGCGTTTTAAAACCACTCTGTTTCCCTGAAGGCAAGTCAAAATGCCTATTTTCAAACATTGCAATATGTGCAAAATATTTACTGAACACCAGCAGACATTTGGCAGAATGGAGTTTTGTGTGCCTACAAAATCTGGGAAATGAAGAGCCCAGAACAATGCTTATAACAAAACTGGCTGAGCTATGGAGTCAGCAGTTTAAGTTGCACTGGATTTAAAGACACTAAAATCGAAAATGTTTAGATTAAATGAGTGACCTATGTTTGGTATCACATGCCTTTGTAACTGTTGAAATGTCATAGTTTTGCACTTAGACTCAGCATCCTAGCTGCGTGTGTAAAATTGCAAGTTAAGTTAAAAAGCAACAAAAAACCTGCCAGTTAGCTGAAGGTCTGGCTTAAGGAACTTGATTTTGCTTGGCAGCTACCCCCATCAGGAGTGAAACTTGAGTCACCACTGTGTTCCCAGGCCAACCTTCCTTTTGCTGCCCACACTAAGGATATGCCATCTATCTGATAATTGAATTACCTGTGCTCTGCAGGAGAGTGAACAAAGCCCTCTTCACTCAGGCAAAGGTTTTTATTACCGCAGTCGTAAAATGTAGCTTCCTCTTGGCAGGAGCTGGGAGGGGCACTGCCTGTGAGAGCAAGCTGGCTTGGCAGAACTGGAAAAAAAACAGAAATTCAACCTTGTGCTGAGGGTAAACCACACCCCTTTGGAGCCAGAACATAACTTTAAAAAGATGAATAACTCATAGAGCGGACATGTGAAAATTTTATAAATGATACCATAATTCATGTGATTTTTCTGCCCACAGTTTAAGAGGTTTTTAGAACCGGTGGTATGTTCAGGGGGGTTTTAGCGGAAAAATGGATATTACTCTAACTGTATGCATGTTAAAAATCTGAAACTTCTTCAGTTAATGTCCATACTCCCTGCACACATGTATGTAAAGTTGGGTCAATGTCAGAAATTGAAAAATCAGTTAAAAAGTGAAATACGTGCCATTTCTGAATGCAAGCTCTTAGAAACAGCAGATTTGGACAGAGACATGGCTAAATTCAGCCACACCATGTATATGTAATTTCAAGCAACTGTGTAACTGTGAAATATGTCTTTTATTATCAAATATAGAATATGTGCAATCTGACAGAGGAGTGTCCTATCTGCAAGCCATAAAATGACATCCCTCTGACTCACAGTTCATTCCCCAATCAAATGATAAATGGAAGTTTGACCAATTAGAAGCTGAGAGAGAGGTAGGGTCAGTGATGCTAGAACACACCCACATTCTAAACACATAAAAGCAGACAGACAGGACAGATAGGGACCTTCAATTCCATTTGCTGCAACGCGCTCTGCCGGACCATACAACATCCAGAGATCCAGACTTTACCTCCATCAAACCTCCAGAGAGCCAAACTAGAGACTTCAATCTATCCAGAACTAGAGACCAGACCAGAGGGAGAAAGCAGTGCTGTACCCAGAGAGAAAGCAGTGCTGTGCCCAGAGAGAGACCCGAGCCCAGTCCAAAACCCTGACCAGATCCATGGCGAGGCCCATTTCACTCAAGAATATAGTGTGAGTACCTAGAAAACTGTGCAGAACCAATCTCTTAGTTAAAATAATATAATTCAATCTATTTAACCTAAGTAGAACTGCCTCCTAACTGTCACCTGTCATTTGTAAAGCTGTCACTTGTCATTTTCTAGTCGCAAGCTGCACTTGTCTTTTTGAACTTTAAAATTTCAAATCTGAAAAACGACCTTCACAAAATCGCTCATATCTCCGCAACCGTTTGTGCTAGAGACTTGCAATAACTTTTATTTGAAAGCTTAGAATCTTAGCTTTGAATCGCACCTCTAGAACCGCACTCCTACCCCTTATAGTTTTACCGCAATCGCGGAACACGCATCCGCGAATTTTGCCGCGATTTGCAAATTTCTTCACATGTAAAAACTGCTGCTGCTTGTCTTCCATTTGCCAGAAATTTGTTTAACCTGCTAACTATCCCTGCCCCATTGCTAGTGTGAGCCTGGACTAATATTAACTAGATACCACTCACCCTGAACCTCTGAAAGGGAATTAAAAAGCATTTCCAGCATATTTCTCATCCATTGCTAGCACATATCAAAGCATTTGGGCCTGTGTTTTCAAAACTCCTATCTGTGTTTTAAACTTCTGTTGTCTAAGCTTGGGGGGGATTGAACTGATTTACATTGATTGCATTTCTGAGAACTGTGTGTTTTCCTTCCATTTCCTTGCCTTGCATCAAGGGGGGGAGGGGATTGCCAGAGAAAAGTGATTACATTGTTTGGTTGAAATCATATTGAGTATTTTCTATACTGCATTTCATCCATTCAACCTTGCATTTCCGTGAACCCTATAAAGCATTTTCTACCACATTATACTTTTGTTCCTATTTACCAGCGTGCTACCTTACCCATTTCATGTCAACTCATTCGTGATTATAAGAAGTGTGCTAGTGCCAGATTCTCCGTTGTTGATCTTTATCATATCAGATTAAGTGTGCTATTCAATTATTAATTTATTATAAAGTGTGATATATATATATAATTTAAATTATCAAATACACCTTTTAAACTTGCAAAACAGAACTACTTCTTGGCTCAGTGGGGTCAGGGGGATTCCAAGAGAGGGGTGTTATATAGGGGTAGTCATCCAGAACGCATGAACTGGACCTAAAGATATACCAATAAGGGTTTTCATTCAGTATTCTAGACTAGGCGTTAACTTAGCTGTAGTGCTGAATAGAATCCTCTTACAAATTGGGGGCTCGAGCCGAGACGTTGGGTTAGATTTACCACTTGTGCAGCTTAATACAGTGTGCTAACTGACGGGATACATACATCCGGTCGGATCACCACGCTGCATTACGCTGTGAAGCATTCCTCAAAAGGGACACTCCAAGAAAAGTTCTGTTCTGCAAAAATAAAATACAAACTTCTGTAAGTCAGGACAGAGACCAATCTCTAGAATGACGACCTTAGTAGACATGGAAATAGCCAGAGAGCATCTCTTGCATAAGCTATTTGTGAGAGGTGAATGGACCGAACAGGGCCAGGATGTGTGGTTGCAGGCCATCACACAACAGGTCACTGAAACAGGGTCAGATATATATAGAGATCAGGGTCCCTTACATGTGGCCCTGAGTGAACTATATATGGCTCCTAAAGCCAAAGAGGAACACAATAAGATTGCCAGGATAGCAGCATACCTGTACCTATATATGGGAGACATGCAGGATAGATGTGCTGAAAGCCAAAATCTGGCAAATAGGCAACAGATGGCGTTAGAGAAGGTCCAATCTGACCTGGTCTCTTCTGAGCAGAGGCTGCAGAGGAGCCAGGAGTCAGAAGATGATAGTAGGCAGCACATCATTAAAATAAAGAAGGATATGGATGTGCTGCAACAGGAAAATGTAGAACAGGATACCAGATTTCTGGCCTTGCAGAAGGAATACCAAGAAGGTTTGGACTCCCTACTGCAAAACCAGAAAAAGCTGGAGCAACAGCTAGACTTCAATAGGGCATGTGCAGAGCAGGTAGTCACCCTGCAAAGCCACCTAGATAGAGAGAAGGCAGAGAGCAATAAACTGATTTTGAAAGACCTGGATACCCAGACAGAGTTTGACCAGGAGCGCCAGAAAGCTGGTACCTTCCAAAGGCAGAGGGACGACCTGGCGGCACAAATGCAGGCTCTTAGTCAGGAAAGAGACGCCTTAGGCCAGGAAGTCTGCCATTTAAAAAGAAAAATGGAAGAAAATCACCTGGCCCACCAGGGACTGGGTGATCTCCAAAAAGAACACGAGAACTTGTTAGAGCACACCAGGAGGGTGGAGGATGCTCTAGCAAGAAAGGAGCAGGCCAGTAGGGATGGGACTCAGGAGGTAAACCTCCTGCAGCAAAGACTGGCCCAGTTCCCCAGAACCAACCAGGAAGCACAGAGGGAAAATGAGGCCCTCTGTCAACACAATGATAGGCTCCAGCAACAGGTAGCGATGCAGGAGAGACTGATAGAGTCGAGTAAGGCCTTAACAGAGGAACTGAAAGCACAAATGCAGGCTCTTGCATTGCAACAGGGAGCAGGGGCGGATAGAGATGAGGTTCGCTGGGAAAGGGAAACTCCGGAGCATAACCTCAGGAGCACTAGTACCAGAGGCCCTCATACCTCTCAGTCCCTGGACTCTACCACCCCCATGTCCCCTGGCGCACATGAGCACAGGGCCGCAGGGATGGCAGATTACTATCCAGCTAAGAGTATGGGGCTCATAGGCCAGTACCACTCAGGAATGGAGGGGTGGGCATCCGGGTACGGGCACCCAAGTACAGTACAGTTCAATGGGGAACCCCGGGAGAGTAGGCCCATTAAGGGCATCCTGAAAACCTCTGCCCAGTTAGGTCAGTGGAGGGGGTACCCATCAAATCCTGGCAGCAAGGAGGAATCTGAAGACTCCTCTGAACTGCGCAGGACACAGGAGACCAGGTCCCCACATTCTGCCAGCCATTCCCAGGCTCGCAGAATCCGGGAAAACCTGGAAGAACAGACGGGAACCTCTGGGAGCAGTGCCTCTGAGTCCGAGGAAGAATGGACAAGGGTTACCCGAACCAAAAAGGCCAATAAGGCAAAAAGGGCCTTGCTTAAGGACCCCTTAAAGCAGATTAAGGCGATCAGGAGCGTCATCACGCCTTACCATAAGAACGCTAAGTATTCTGTTTGGGAGCACTTAGAGTTGTTTGAACAAATGATGGAGACTTTCCATTTGAAGGACAGCCAAAGCTGCATTCAATATGTAAAGTGGACCTTCTCCCCGGAATACTCCAGTTTCTTTGCGGGGCTGGAGGACCAAAATCATTTAAGATGGTCCACCTATAAGGCGGCCATCCTGAAACATTTTTCTGTTCACAGAAATCCTCAAGAGGCTCGCAAGGCAGCCTACAATTTGCAATGTGGGGAGGATCAGGCCCCACAAGAATTTGTGCAGGAGTTAAAGCGTGCTTTTGCACAGACCACAAGAAGGGTGCGCACAGATAGTAGAGAGTTTATAAATACATTTTTCCATGCCTTGCCCAAATATATCATGACCCAGCTCGTGAGGGATTTTCATGAGAAAAGATCTTTAGACTGGGTCATTGAACAGGCTACCCGGATCTATGAGGTGCAGAAGCCCATAGAAAATAAAAGCAATGCCCAGAAAAACCCCAAAGCCAACAGCACCCCTGCTGCTGCCAAGGTGGCAGAGGTAAAGGTCACCCCCGTTTTGGATTTGGAGATGGGGGGGCCTAAAAACCTACCTGCACCTAATAATGCTAGGCCCAGAAGGTCCTCGGGCCAGTCACAGACAGGGAGCCAGGGAGGCAGCCCCACAAATGGGGTCCCTCGCTCTCCTGACTATGTAAGTCCTCGCTACAAGGGAAATCGACCCATCCTGGGTTATGTGTGGACTCCTCCAGCCCGGGGGGGGGATCCAACCAAGCACCTAACCCAGGGAACTTCCCTCCAAACTTCCCACAGGAGGGCAGAAATTTACCAAACCCTGGGCAGAACTTTTTCCCCAGATATCCACCCGACTTTCAGCCCCAAAACCATCCATCCTTCCTTCCCCAATTCCCCGAGCCCAGACCACTGAATCCGGGAGAGGGGAGGCCAAGGGTGGAGGGGTACCCAAATCTTCCCAACCCGGGGTATTACCAGAGGAGGGACAGCTACCCTTCCCGGGATCAGCCCAGGGGAGAAAACAGGGCCCCGTATCAGCCTGAGCGGGTTTCCCAGTTAGAGCGCCAGGTTCAAAACATGGCGCGGGATATGGGTCACATACTGAGGGCTCAGCAGAACCCTCAGATCAGCATGCCGGCGCAGAACACACCCAACTCTGGACCTGGTGCTCCAGAACAATGACGGGGGCAGCACCCCGATAACTCACCGGTTCCCAGGGAGGAGGCACAAGGGGAAGGGGGGTGTAAAGCCTTGGAGGAAGCTTCCTTCCTCACTTGTAAACAGCCCCTGGAAACCCAGGAACCGGAAACAAAATCTCTTGCCCCTGAAAGTCTGCCTCCTAAGGAGCAGAGGGGGGGTAGGAGAAACAAAAGACCCAAACAGACTCAGTTTGAGGAGGAGGCACAGATCTTCCAATTTGAGGGAGAGGGATCCTCAGAGGATCCTGGGAAAAGGATCTTCTCCTTCAGAGAGGGGGGAACTCCTCCCAAAGAAAAATGGGTCCCTAGGGATGCAAATCCAGACTGGGGAGATGTGGAGACTGAGCTACCGCCGCCCACCATCTCATCCCAGAACCAACAGCAAGAAAATCCCCTGGTTCAAACCCATCCTGGTGACTGCCTCCAAAAAGGGGGGGGCGGCCCAGAACCGGAGCCAGGGGAACCCACAATGGCTCTGATCTCCAGTTGCCAAATTTTTCTTTCAGATTCCCAAGACTCTCCACAGAATTCTGCCCAAATCTCTTCGCTAGCGATGTCCAAAACCAGAAAATTAGCCCACCAGTTGTCCAAAAATGTACATTATCTGTGCCCCCTTGAGGAGAAGGAGGGAAGATATTATGCCCCGGTACAAGTACAGGGGCAGGGTACAATCTCGGCACTGGTGGACACTGGATCTCAAGCTACCCTTCTGTCCAGAAGGGCCTTTGACGAACTGAATGCAGGAAGGGGAGAGAATTACCAAATTCCTCTCACCTCTCTTCCGGGACAACTACAGAACTTTGACGGGAAGGAAATTCCCGTTGAGGGGACTGCAGACTTGGACATTAAAATTGGGCGACACAAGCTGAAACACCCGGTTATAGTTGTGACCCCAGAGGGCACCCGTTGTTTACTAGGGAATGACCTCCTGAGAAGGTTGTCACCCCTAATTGATTGCGTAAACAAGGTCCTCTGGACCCAGACTAGCCGACCAATAAAATTAAAACAGAGTGTCAACCATGTTAGTTTAAACGGCACCTGCCACATGGTTGAACAAAAATCTGACCAAGTAGAATTTCACTTCCAGAATAACCAAATTCCAGACGTGACAGTAATAGCAGTAGGACAACAGACTGGTGATGGGGGGTCCTCTCTATTTCTGAAAATCAACCTTCCTTCCAGTCTAAAGTGGTATTCCACGCTGGAAGGAAACACTCTGAAATTCTATACCAATCCACAATCAGAAACTCCCACTCCTATAGTCCAGAAAGATGTGAAATCAGCTCAGAGCCTGGCTGATATTCAGCAAATTGGAGAGCAGTTGTTCATCCCTGTTCAGTTAAATGATGGGAAGGACTCTGTTCTCGCTCGAGTGTGTGTGAACAACGGTAAGAGCATCATCAGCGAAGCCATGTTTCGCCAACTCCCAAAAGATCCAGCCATTCCCACCTTCAAACTGATAGACAAATGGGAAATGGACCTGGAAGCACCTAATTCCAAACATCTCCTGCCAAGCAGGTGTATGCTCAAAATCTCCATTGGCAACAAGAGTATAGTCCACAATTGTTGGGTCGTGCGAGACGTCCCTGCCGCCTTTTACTTAGGCAGTGACATTCTCAATCGCTTTGCCATTAGTTTGGACCTAATAAACTTCAAAGCTTGGTCCCGATTAGCGGATAATCCCATGGGCTTTGATGATCCAGAAAAAGCATTTAGGTCAGCTCAATTGCTACCGTATGCAGTTGAAATTCAGGTTAAAGAGGAAGTCACCATCCCAGAAAGGACCCGACAATTCTCCCTGGAAGTGAAAGTTAAAAGGGGACAAGAGTTGAAAAACCCTGATGCTTACATACATCTAAATGCTTCTCTCCAACAGCAAGGGTTGGGGGTAAACCCAACACCATTAGTCAACATAGAACATGACACCATTCCAATAGAGGTGGATAACAGCGACTTAAAGAGTATTACTCTAGCCGCAGGCACCATTATTGGAATGGCGGTTGATGACCGACATTTTTCCATCGACTTAGTAAATGAACTGTTAGGACCAATCCCCAAGGACTGTTTTGACAGTGACAGTGAGGACAATACAACACCAGACAGGATTTTTACCCGGCATGGGGGGAACTTCCTGGTGTACACTTCCTGCCCTTATGGTAAGGAAGATGTGACTTGTGACTTCAGGACGGATGAGGTGATTTTCCAGGTCCATGAAGGCTGCCTTTCCCCCCTGAAGCCTCCGGTCCAAATCAGCACTCTGACCAGGGATTTCTCCACCCAGCTGGAGGAGGCCGCGGAGATAGCCAAACCAGAAGTCTTTCCAGGCTTCAGGCAGATGGTGGAAGAGAGAGTCAACCTAGCTGATGCCTGTGTGACTCTGGAACAAAAGCAAAAGTTGAAACAAGTTTTCTTGGATTTCCAAGATCTCTTTGCGGTAGACTCATATGACTGTGGTCGCACTGACATCCACACAACAACAATCCCCACGGACCCTGGCATGACTCCTGTGTTTGTGAAGCAATATCGCTTGCCTCTCGCATCAATGGAGTCCCTTACCGAAATAATTAAGAACCTTGAGTCCCGGGGAATAATCCGTCCAGTCCACAGCACCTTCAATAATCCGGTGCTGGGAATATTGAAGCCAAACGGCCAGTGGAGACTCTGCGCCGACCTCAGGGAGCTCAACAAACGGGTCCACACTTCCCGATGGCCTCTTCCCTACATTGACCAAGGGCTGGCCCAGATCCAGGGGTCACAGGTATTCACTGCAATAGACCTGACCAATGGATACTGGACTGTGCCTGTCAGCAGGGAGGACCAATACAAACTGGCTTTTACCTTTGGGGGCCAGCAGTACACATGGACCCGGACTCCCTTCGGATACCTCAACTCCGGCAATGAATTCAACATTTTTCTACACAAGGCCATGCCCGACTTGGGTGCAAGGGGTAACCTGGCTTATGTAGATGATGTCCTCATCAAAAGCTCAACTGTTGAGGAACACATAGCGGAGATCCGTTATGTTCTAACACAGTTGAGGGCCGACGGAGCAAAACTATCCTTTCAGAAAGCACAGTGGTGTAGAACCCGTGTTAATTTCTTGGGGCATGAGATTACTCCTCAGGGTCTTTGTCCCCAGGAAAAGAAAGTGGAAGCACTTCAGAAACTGAAAGACCCTACAACTCTGCGGGAACTAAGGAGCCTCCTTGGACTGACTAATTACAGCAGAAAGTTCATTGAGGGCTACGCAGAGATCACCAGACCCCTGATTCATCTCCTGAAGGGGGGGGTCAAGTGGGAATGGGGTCCAGAACAAGCCGAGGCAGTAAAACAACTCAAAAGAAGCCTCTCACAAGCGCCTTGCCTAGCTTACCCGGTCAGAAACAAGGAGTTCTTCCTGGAGACAGGGTTCTCTAATACGTGCTTGACGGCAGTATTATATCAAAAGCATGACAAGGTCAATAAAGTAATCTCCTATGCGAGCAAAACTTTATCCTCTGTGGAGGAAAAATTCAACGATTGTGAGAAGGCACTCCTGGCAACGGTGTGGGCATTGAAGAATTACCGCCCGTTTATCCAGGGGGAACACATCATAGTGGAGACTCCACACCAGCCTCTGCAATATCTCCAAAGTGACAGAATCCGGGCCGGAAATGTGAGTAATTCCCGAATTACTTCCTGGATTCTGTCAATGCAAGGCTTTCCTGTGGAGGTCAGGTATGGCCAAAACAAGAAGAGTCCCCTCGCGCAAGGTCTGGCTGACTTGCATGATTGTGCCAGAGAAAACTGTCTCGAGGACGAAAGTCTAAAAATAAAGGACAACATGGAGGCATACCTTAATTCCCCCCACAAAGTCTTTGAAGAAGACAAGTGTGAGGGAATGCCCACTGTGTATGTGGATGGATGCTCTTACCATGTTGACAACGACGGGGAGAAAGAACTAGTGGCCGGCGTAGGGAATGCATGGGTGAATGAGTCCCAGAACCCTCCGCTGGATACAAAATTGGTCCCCGAAGTAGTCAGGTGGCAGAATTGATGGCTGTGCATCATGCCATCCTTACTGCTGTCCAGCATCAACTCCACGAACTGGTCATAATCACAGATTCGGATTATGTACGGAACGGGTTCGTGGAGCACCTGGTTAATTGGAAAACCAGAGGCATGTTATGTGCTAACAACAAACCCTTGAAACATGGGAAGTTGATCCAAAACATTGATGATCTGGTCACCTCGAATGAGATGACCATCTATTGGAAAAAGATCAAGGGTCATTCTAAAGTAGAGGGACCAGACAAAACTGGAAATGACTTAGCTGATCAGCTGGCCAAAACCGGGGCCATCCAAGGGGATCTAATTGAGATTGAGTCCCTGTTGGGGGAAATCCAGGTCACTGCCATCACTAGGTCCCAGACAAATGCTCACAACGACCTTTCAATTGCACAATGGAGTAAGGAGACCCCTGATGCTGATTTGATTACTGCTCAGAAGGGGGATCCAATTATTGGTAAATTTTACCAGCACCTTGAGGACCCTGAGAACTTTCCCCTGACGGATACCGATTACATTGGGAAAGAGGACCTAAGAGTGTTGATGAAATGTCCAAAAATGTTCCGGATCCAAGACGGTTTGCTGGTAAGGAAATCCAAAGCTGGCCACGATCAGTGGGTGGTTCCTACCTCATTCCGAAGCCTGATGTTAAGTCACGCCCATGATGCGGCCACCGCCGGTCATAGGGGGTTTCACACAACACTGGAAATCTTAAGAGAGGTTGCATACTGGCCACACATGGGCCAGGACCTCAACCAATATTTGAAGGGTTGTCTTGTGTGTGCACAATTTCAGCCGACATCCCTCACACACCGGGCACCTTTACAAAAGCGGGGGATGACACTGCCATGGTCAGATTTACAAATCGACTTTGTAGGCCCTGTGATTCGCTCGGCTAGGGGGAATAAGTACATGTTGACTGTGACATGCTTGTTTACCAAGTGGGTGGAATGTCTCCCAGCCCCAAATTGCAAGGCAGAAACTGCAGCTGCCTTGATGATTAACCACATCTTTTCCCGTTTTGGTCTACCTCAAAGGATTGAGTCAGACAGAGGTAGCCACTTCACCAGTGAAGTAATGACAAAGATGTGGGAGATACTGGGGGTCAAGAGAAAGCTGCATATTGCTTATAGACCAGCTTCTTCTGGGGCAGTAGAGACATATAACCGGACAATTGTGAGCATGTTAAAGAAGTTTGTGGCAGATTCTGGGCCAAGTTGGGATATCCGATTACCTCTGGTCCTAATGGCTATCAGATCTACCCCTTCATCTGCAACCAAAATGTCACCATTTGAGTTGATGACTGGGCGCAAGATGGTGCTTCCTCAGCATTTGCTCTACAGGACCCAAGAGCAGACACTGATAAATGCCTCCACTACTCATGAGTATGTGGAGAATTTAAGGAAACACCTTCAACATGCTTTTGCTTATGCTCAGCGGAATCTAGAAAGATCGGCTGATAGCATGAAGACCCATTATGACCTGAAAACTTCCAGGAAGGAATATCAGGTGGGAGACCGGGTCTATCTATACAACTTCCAAATGAACCAGGACAAGCAGCGCAAATTTTTGCCTACATGGAAGGGACCCTTTGAGATCATCGACAAGATCTCCCCTGTGGCCTACAAAATCCACATCCCCAAAGGCGGTTCGGCAGAGGGGGAAGACAAGTGGGTCCACATAAACCAGTTGAAATGTTGCCATCCCAGGCACACTCTGCAACAACTGGAGGAATCCTCTGGAATCCTAGCGGGTACTGTCTCAGACTAATTCAGTTCCAACCATAAAACATACCACATCTAGTCTCTAAAATATTGTGATTTGCATGAAACTGTCTCTTAGTTATACTGTTTTTTTTTTATCAAAATAAGAATGTAATGTTTCATCATGATGAAATGCATATGCTGTCCCACCATCTCAACAGTGGTGGAAAAACGTCTATGAGTAGGTATTGCCGCTCTTCCTTTGTCGTCCTAGGAGAAAGAAGACCTTGAGACTGGCCAAGGAGGACGATCCGGAGACCGGGAACGAAGATCCAATGGGCCCAGTGGACCGCCCAATACTCCCATCAGGACTGGCGAGGAGAACCGATCGATCAGTACCGGATGGAGAAGGAGATGATGACCTGTGCCATCTATTGGAAGAAGATGAGGAAACATCCCAGGTCTTGCGAGTCCCATTCGTGAAATAGAATGGCCATCGCAAGAGGGGGGCTTGTGGGATGTATTTACCCATGCATCCGAGCCATACCTCAAAACTGTGCAGTACTGACATGGAAAACCTCATGATGGCCAGAGCTTCCCAGAAAATGCACAGGGAAATGCATGAAGAATAGGCTGCCACTCATTTTGCCGATGTTATGGGCACAGAAGGACACTGCCTAAAACCACCATTGGACTACCCACACAGTAGTCTGAAACCATTGGGAATGGCAATGCTGATTGCCAAATGCAACCTAGAATTGTGGGGAATTCATTTTCTTAAATCCCAAAAATGGGTGCAGTACCAGTACTCACCACTATCCAAAAGCCGGCGTTTTAAAACCACTCTGTTTCCCTGAAGGCAAGTCAAAATGCCTATTTTCAAACATTGCAATATGTGCAAAATATTTACTGAACACCAGCAGACATTTGGCAGAATGGAGTTTTGTGTGCCTACAAAATCTGGGAAATGAAGAGCCCAGAACAATGCTTATAACAAAACTGGCTGAGCTATGGAGTCAGCAGTTTAAGTTGCACTGGATTTAAAGACACTAAAATCGAAAATGTTTAGATTAAATGAGTGACCTATGTTTGGTATCACATGCCTTTGTAACTGTTGAAATGTCATAGTTTTGCACTTAGACTCAGCATCCTAGCTGCGTGTGTAAAATTGCAAGTTAAGTTAAAAAGCAACAAAAAACCTGCCAGTTAGCTGAAGGTCTGGCTTAAGGAACTTGATTTTGCTTGGCAGCTACCCCCATCAGGAGTGAAACTTGAGTCACCACTGTGTTCCCAGGCCAACCTTCCTTTTGCTGCCCACACTAAGGATATGCCATCTATCTGATAATTGAATTACCTGTGCTCTGCAGGAGAGTGAACAAAGCCCTCTTCACTCAGGCAAAGGTTTTTATTACCGCAGTCGTAAAATGTAGCTTCCTCTTGGCAGGAGCTGGGAGGGGCACTGCCTGTGAGAGCAAGCTGGCTTGGCAGAACTGGAAAAAAAACAGAAATTCAACCTTGTGCTGAGGGTAAACCACACCCCTTTGGAGCCAGAACATAACTTTAAAAAGATGAATAACTCATAGAGCGGACATGTGAAAATTTTATAAATGATACCATAATTCATGTGATTTTTCTGCCCACAGTTTAAGAGGTTTTTAGAACCGGTGGTATGTTCAGGGGGGTTTTAGCGGAAAAATGGATATTACTCTAACTGTATGCATGTTAAAAATCTGAAACTTCTTCAGTTAATGTCCATACTCCCTGCACACATGTATGTAAAGTTGGGTCAATGTCAGAAATTGAAAAATCAGTTAAAAAGTGAAATACGTGCCATTTCTGAATGCAAGCTCTTAGAAACAGCAGATTTGGACAGAGACATGGCTAAATTCAGCCACACCATGTATATGTAATTTCAAGCAACTGTGTAACTGTGAAATATGTCTTTTATTATCAAATATAGAATATGTGCAATCTGACAGAGGAGTGTCCTATCTGCAAGCCATAAAATGACATCCCTCTGACTCACAGTTCATTCCCCAATCAAATGATAAATGGAAGTTTGACCAATTAGAAGCTGAGAGAGAGGTAGGGTCAGTGATGCTAGAACACACCCACATTCTAAACACATAAAAGCAGACAGACAGGACAGATAGGGACCTTCAATTCCATTTGCTGCAACGCGCTCTGCCGGACCATACAACATCCAGAGATCCAGACTTTACCTCCATCAAACCTCCAGAGAGCCAAACTAGAGACTTCAATCTATCCAGAACTAGAGACCAGACCAGAGGGAGAAAGCAGTGCTGTACCTAGAGAGAAAGCAGTGCTGTGCCCAGAGGGAGACCCGAGCCCAGTCCAAAACCCTGACCAGATCCATGGCGAGGCCCATTTCACTCAAGAATATAGTGTGAGTACCTAGAAAACTGTGCAGAACCAATCTCTTAGTTAAAATAATATAATTCAATCTATTTAACCTAAGTAGAACTGCCTCCTAACTGTCACCTGTCATTTGTAAAGCTGTCACTTGTCATTTTCTAGTCGCAAGCTGCACTTGTCTTTTTGAACTTTAAAATTTCAAATCTGAAAAACGACCTTCACAAAATCGCTCATATCTCCGCAACCGTTTGTGCTAGAGACTTGCAATAACTTTTATTTGAAAGCTTAGAATCTTAGCTTTGAATCGCACATAGAACCGCACTCCTACCCCTTATAGTTTTACCGCAATCGCGGAACACGCATCCGCGAATTTTGCCGCGATTTGCAAATTTCTTCACATGTAAAAACTGCTGCTGCTTGTCTTCCATTTGCCAGAAATTCGTTTAACCTGCTAACTATCCCTGCCCCATTGCTAGTGTGAGCCTGGACTAATATTAACTAGATACCACTCACCCTGAACCTCTGAAAGGGAATTAAAAAGCATTTCCAGCATATTTCTCATCCATTGCTAGCACATATCAAAGCATTTGGGCCTGTGTTTTCAAAACTCCTATCTGTGTTTTAAACTTCTGTTGTCTAAGCTTGGGGGGGATTGAACTGATTTACATTGATTGCATTTCTGAGAACTGTGTGTTTTCCTTCCATTTCCTTGCCTTGCATCAAGGGGGGGAGGGGATTGCCAGAGAAAAGTGATTACATTGTTTGGTTGAAATCATATTGAGTATTTTCTATACTGCATTTCATCCATTCAACCTTGCATTTCCGTGAACCCTATAAAGCATTTTCTACCACATTATACTTTTGTTCCTATTTACCAGCGTGCTACCTTACCCATTTCATGTCAACTCATTCGTGATTATAAGAAGTGTGCTAGTGCCAGATTCTCCGTTGTTGATCTTTATCATATCAGATTAAGTGTGCTATTCAATTATTAATTTATTATAAAGTGTGATATATATATATAATTTAAATTATCAAATACACCTTTTAAACTTGCAAAACAGAACTACTTCTTGGCTCAGTGGGGTCAGGGGGATTCCAAGAGAGGGGTGTTATATAGGGGTAGTCATCCAGAACGCATGAACTGGACCTAAAGATATACCAATAAGGGTTTTCATTCAGTATTCTAGACTAGGCGTTAACTTAGCTGTAGTGCTGAATAGAATCCTCTTACAGTCCTCACTTGAATGATCTGTGGACCTCACTATATTATTCCTCAACACGTGTTTCACACCATTTCAATGTCATTGGTTATATCCTATTTTATTTTAATGTGTTATTATATAGTTAAGTTAATAACTTCTTAATGCATACATCACATCATAAAACAGGTAGTATCATTCAGAGATATAGGTCACTCATAAAACATAAGATATCATTCGCTGGCACCTGTGTTCATTGCACAGATTTATGCTTCAATAACTGCATTTATCTCATAAATTTCGGGGTATAGAGCGCGAGCTACAGGAGACTGAAAAGAAATTAGAAGAAATTATGAACAGAGGGGTAACCGCAAGAAGATGCCGAACAGGTATGCCAATTACAACAGGCTTGTGGTGGGTTCTGGGAGAGGCTTTGTAATCTGAATTACAAAAATAAATTGAAAGGCACCACGAAGTGGGGACAAACCAGGAAGGCTGCTCCCATGGATATACAAGAACGAGACCCCAGGATCAGCTATTAGGGAGAAAACAGGATAAGATTGCCAAGTCTGGAACACCCAGGAGAAAGTGAACAAGGGATTTCTTAGATTCTATAAATACCTCTATGGAGACGCAGGGGAGACTGCGGAGCGGGAAACTCAGGAAACACTAGAAGATATAGGATTACCAAAACTAAATGAGGAAGAGAGGGAGAAACTGGATGCCCCAATTACGATAGAGGAATTAGAGTCAGTGGTACTACATCTGCCCACGAGCAAAGCCCCGGGTTCAGACGGGCTCCCTAGTGAATTCTATAAAACATATAGACACAAAGTGCCCCCCCTTGTTGGCAATGATAAATGAGGCCTTTGAGAAAGAGAGACTGCTGGAATCCTTTAGGGAGGCGGTAATCATCCCGCTCCTCAAACCTGATAAGCCAAGCACTACGGAATACGGGTCGTACAGGCCCTTATCCATGTTAAACCAAGACAGCAAAATTCTTACAGTGGTGTTAGCGAATCGACTGAAAAGGGTGATAAACAAACTCCTACACCCCGATCCAACCGGCTATGTCCCAGGCAGAATCATATCAGATAACCACAGAAGGCTTCACCGTATCATAGAACAGGTAGAGGTCAACCCAGGTGAAATAGCAATAGTCTCGTTGGATGCAGTGAAAGCCTTCGACTCTGTAAGGTGGCCTTGGATGATGTCGGCCTTGAAAGTATACGGGATAGGACCAAGATACCTGTGGTGGGCAAAAATGGTGTACAGCTCCCCAACAGCAAGGGTCTAAATGGGAGCGATAATTTCAGATAAATGGCAACGTAGTAGAGGCACGAGACAGGGCTGCCCATGGTACCCAATGTTGTATATCCTTGCACTAGAACCATTAGCGATCTGTATAAAACAGCAGTATGGAGAAATAAGGATCCACACTAAGGGGGTTCTGCACTTGACATCATTGTATGCGGATGATATGCTGCTTTCCTGGGGAAAACCTGCAATATATTCTGGAGTGATGGAGCGCGACGCACTCTCTCAGGCATAGCAGTGAACCCCAAAAAATCATGCATGTTCCCCCTGGGGATGTACATAGGAGTCCCACAGGAGAACTTACCTATCATGCAGATACCCTGGCAGACTAGAGCATTCAGATACCTGGGGATAAATATATACCACACGATTGTAGACGAGCACAAATACAACACAGAAAGGGCATTGGAAGGTATCAAGAACAGCATGGGGTTCTGGGCAAAGCTCCCCCTAGCCATGGTGGGAAGGGCAGCCTTGTTCAAGATGGTGGTCCTGCCTAGGCTACTACATTTCTTTCGTATATATCCCATACATGGTGCCCAAACGCTCCTTTGCCGAACTCCAGAGCTTATGTAGAGGTTTCCTATGGCTTAACTCCACAAATAGGGTAGCCATATGGAAATTGCAGAATGCGTACGACAGAGGGGGCAGAAACCTGCCGAACTTTGAGATATACCATCTGGCAGGGCAGCTA
This sequence comes from Ambystoma mexicanum, assembly GCF_040938575.1. Taxonomy (NCBI): domain Eukaryota; kingdom Metazoa; phylum Chordata; class Amphibia; order Caudata; family Ambystomatidae; genus Ambystoma; species Ambystoma mexicanum. Next base: position 347,328,981 of record NC_090931.1, read on the forward strand.
CAATATGTCGCTAGGTGACTGTTGGGAGACGAGACAACAGAACATACACTACTGCAGGGGGAATGTGACCCTTATTTCTTAAAAGAATTGGTGTGGCTACCCAAACCAGAGCTGCAGGGGCGATCGAGATTGCTGGAACTGAGCTGGAAGATATGGCGCAAAGCGTGCCGAGTGATGGGGAACCTGAATCCATGCTACCCGCAGGTGCCACTTGTGGCACTGTGCGGGATAGACGGGCAACTGGAGAAGTGGATCCGCAAACACTGAGAGCCGGTAGGCCTAGCGACCTTAGGAGACAAATGGCATGAGGGCAAAGCACTAGACTTCCAGGGGATAGTGGATGAAACAGGGGTACATATGGGACAATATATCAAATATACCAGAATTAAGCCGGTAAAGGAAACGTGGTCCGAGGCAGCACTAGCAGAACAACCCGACACTGCCATAGAAATGATGTATGATATCTCAGAGGGAAGGCACAGAGTATCCCGGATCTATGAACTGGTGAAGTCTAGAGTGGGTAAGGAGTTGTTCCAATTGAGACGAGACTGGGAAGAGGAAGCGGGAGTACCTATGCAAGACGGACAGTGGGGAAAAGCCCAAAGATATCATAAAAAGGTGTCTAGGAATGCAAAGTTGCAGCAGATTCAATTATACGTTCAGTTATACGTTACGCACAGGGCATACATCACCCCAAAGGATCGCTAGGTTTAGTAATACAGATACATACAGAAATGTCCCAAGGGCAGGGAGGTGTATGCTGGGATGATCCACATGTTTTGGGTGTGCCTGGAGGTGGGAAAATTCTGGGAGGAAGTCAGGCTACTGCTATCTGAAAAAGGAATTAAGCTAGAAGTGGAATCTGTATGGGCATGCATGATGGGGGGATTTCCAGACCACACAACCTAAAACATGTCAGTAAACTCAAGGACCTGGCATACATTCTGGCCAAATGGAGAATAGCCATGGGCTGGAGTGCAGCTCACAGACCCAGACTTCAGGTATGGTGGAACGACCTCCAGAAATGGGCAGAAGCCGAGACAGTAGCATGGTATGAGGCAGCCAGCAGAGGGGGGGATGAAGTGGGACCCCTAATAGCACGGAGACATATGGTAGCTACACTGTCGGGATCCTCCCATGTCGAATCCAGTGAACATGACACGTCCGAGGAAGATGAAGGGGACTAACCCCAATAAAACAGAAATCTAAGGGACTGAGGTTGAAGCTCGAGTTAAAGTCGAGGGAGGGGGGAAGACAGCAATAAATAACACGTAACTGTAAGATAAGAAGTATGTAATCGGAAATGTCGGGTGTGTTTGGTTATGTTTTGTTGTTGTTAAAAAAATCAATAAAATATGTTTTTAAAAAAATTGATCTCATAAATTTCATTCCATAGAATAGTCAAATAAATTATACAGCCTTTGTGATTCCTAGACATGAATGAAGCCCAAAACTAATAAGGAGTAGCAGCTATCTCTAGCTCAAGAGGCTATGATTGCTTTTAGTCAAAGGGCTGTCATTGCACAGCAGACAGAAATGAGACGAGCAGATTCTAAAACTAACTCTGCACAGATCCTACAAAGTCTGTTGTTCCTCTCAACTTTAAGCCAGCGCCCGGTAATCTCAAGAGTTTTGACAGCATAACATTTCAGATGTAGATAGACCCATACCAAATGGTTTCCTATGAAAATCTGGATATAAATTGGAAACAACTGTCTTTCCAGTATGCAGGGGAAAAAGCACTCAGCAGTCGATTTCGTAGCCAGGTCGACTATCATCTGGTCTTGTATTGGTACTTCCAGAAGTGACTTCATAGCACATTTGTAGTGGCTAAAATTAATTTCAAGCGGGTCCACTTTGAGTTTTCCAAACCATAACTCAGACAGATGTTTAAGGGCTCCTAGTGTGGAAGATTTCATAAAGTCAAGTTTAGTAAGGTATTCTTTGAACAGCAGGCTCGTGAGAGTATTACTCGCAGCATAAGCAAGCTTCCAGTAGAAAATCAAACACAACATCATGATGCGTTTTCTTATCAGCATTAGACCGAAATCCAGGAAGATCATTTCTGATGGCACACATTGTGGTAGCCGTAAAAGGTGTTTCAAGGTTGTCAATGATTCAATGCAGGAGATAGACTCTAGTGACTCAGGGGCCCATGCCTCAGCAGCATAGCAAATAATGGAAACAATCTTCATGGAGTACAGCTTCACCACAGATCCCACTGAGTAACCCCATCCCTTGTAAGCAAAGGAGCAAATGGCACCTGCAGTTTGGGCACTATGCACTTTTAAGTTGTTCAGATGAGATGTACCTGCAGGTTTTGCATCAAACAAAATGCCCATATAGAAATATTAATTTACAACTTCAATAGAGACCCGCTTAAGGTTCCACAGGACACAAGTCACTTGTTCATGTGGTGGCTTAAACACCATGATTTTAATTTTTTTAGTGTGGATTTTTAGAGAGTTTGCTTCAGAGAAGGACAGAAGGTTATCCGTGTCATTTTGTAGGCCACAGGGTGTGAGGTCAGGATAACAATATCATCAGCATAGCCAAACCATTGTATGGTTTGGTTGGCCAATCTAGGTGTTATGCATCTGAAGAGAATCTGGGCACACCCCACATCAGATAAATACAAATTGAATAACAGGGCAGTCAAAGTGCAGCCCTCTTTGAGACCCAGTTTTGTGTTAACCCACCAGAAGTATCACTGTTGCCCTCTAGCCGAACTTTAACATATGTCTCCTTGTGCAGCAATATAATCATTCTGAGCAGACCAGCTGGTATCCCCCAGCTAGCCAACTTCCCCCATAACCTTCTACGACCAACTGTATCAAATGCAGCACTGTAGTCTACAAATAACACATATATGGGGCGTCTCCGAATCTGCTATGTCTGTTGGATTATGGTGGTAAGGGCTAATACGTTAACTGAGGTGGAACAACCCTTGTGGAACCCTGTTTGGTTCAATTGTATAATTGCAGCCATCTCAGCTGTAAGGAACTCATGGTGGAAATAGTAAAGACAGACACAAATGATCACAGTTCAAGGGTGTTTATTGAACTTTATAATGGGTGAGATAAACACTTAATCTAAACCTAAATCTAAGATGGGAGCAAGCTATGACCATCAAATAATAATAAGGCAGTCCTAGTGGCATCTTGTAAAATAAAAAGGGCCTATACTAATAAACCTATTGCCAATCCTTACCACTAAATTACAAAAAGAGTGAGGGATAATGTTCACCAGAAAAGAAAGAGGTGTTCACCAAATGATAAGTCAGGATAGTATGGCTGAGTCTCCCTTCCCCACGTTTGAAGCATGGTACAAGGCGGGACTCTCGACCACAGCACAGTACATGGCCTCGTCAGCACAAGGTTCACAGTTCAGTTCAACAGTATCAAAACCTTCAGAGGGTAAGTCACTTTCCTGCAAAAGTCTCTTGCCTGGGAAGGCTGGCTGATTTAAAGAAACAAACAGACAAATAAAAAGTTTCATCGGTACTCTTGTACCTTGGGCAATTGCTCTTCGCCCCTAGGATCTCCCTGCGCCGGACTCGAATTATCCTTGTAAAAATGGGCCTCCCTACGTCGGGTTCACTACGGCCTTCCTCTAACAGAGTTCATGTATTTTAACACCGTTCATGCATTGCTCATTTTCATCAGAAAGTGAGGTTTTCCTTATCCTAGCTTTCTCTCTGCATCTCTCTGTCAGGTTCACACTTGCCACAATTCACAACTTTCCTTTGGCAATGTGTCAGAGACTTTCGATTGTACAAGGGATTTGAAATAATCCTTGTAGGACCACTCTGACACCTTATGCAACCATTTACTAGGGCCTGCTGGTTCTTGTAGTTTCAAAAGAAGTCACGGTCAGAGCATTTCGAATGTGCGCCCACGTAACGCCGGACCCATCTGCACCTGGACCTCAACTGAGCTTTCTTTAAAGTTCAAACACACAGACACATTTTTTGTCTTGTGTATTCTTGGCATTCAGAAAATGCTGCTACTTGCAACCTTGGGCTCAACACAGTTCGGTTTGCTATCAGTCTCCTCCGACTCAAGGGCTGTGCTGAACCTGTTGGCTTTTCTGATCTCTGGAGTCAAAGATAGTACCACGTTAGCCAGCTTGTTTCTCCGCCTGCGTGATCAATGCGGGAGGCCCCTGTGAACAATTGTCGTCTGCTGCTTTGCATGCCAGCTGCAACTCCTGGTCTTATGATTTCCCTTTTGGAGGCTTTGCGGGCCTGAGTTGACGGGGGCAATCTGGGGGTTCAGGTCTAGATCTGGACCATCACCGGGTGATGGTGCACCATGAAGAAATAAAAATAAAGATTGTGATTGAAGCAAGGGAATCTGTAGTAGAACAGGACGTTTACGGGCACAGGAGCGGCTGCAGGTTCGGCCCAGTGAGGTGGCCAGAACTCCACACATGGCAACATGGTTAAGTGCGAGAGAGAAAGACACTCACTAGTGGCTGGATGCTCCAGAGTTATACCATCAGTTAAAGGTCTGGTGGAGAGATACCTCTCGGGTGTTAATTACTGCTACAGCATGCGGAAATCTGAAGAGTCTCCTGAGCTCATGAGCCTGATTTACAAACGCGTTCCACAATGGGAAAACACCACTGAAACATGCTTTGTAAATCAGGCCCTATGAGTTTAATGCCGCAAGAGCAAAAAACCCATAGCAAACGTGTCATTTCAGGAATGCTACTTTCAAGATTTCTGAAACTTTGCTTGTCATGTTTCCATGAGAGTTAAATAAAACATTGCTGTCCATGTGTGAGATATGGAACTGCATATGGGACAGCATCTGCTTACAACTCATGTGCCAAAAGGAAAAATGCACAGAAGGAACAAAGACCCTTCTGAACATTTTTCAGCAAAGCACCTGAGAACGTGGACTCTGTGTGACGCTCTTGGGGTACCCAACATCCCTGCTTTACGTGACAACACATTTAACATCTTGTTTGGTGGGGGGGGGTATTTTTTAGCACTGTCTTTTGTTTAGAGGTGAACTTATGCAGAAGTCCAATGCTGAATTAATTCACATAATCACGAGGTACCAACCACTTCCAGAATGCTTGAGAAACCACATAAGATATAAATATCATGAGTCTCTATTTAGGTAGATGGTAAAAACACAAGTACCTGTTTTTTTCCATTTCCCCCAATTCATAGCGATTTCTTAAAAGTGGTCTCTACATGGAGGCCCACATTTGTGGAAGTTTATTAGGTATGAGCTATGGTGTCATTTAAAAAACAACAATAATGTTTCTATGCCGTTAGGATAGCTCATGGGCAATGCTCTCATCTTGCAAACAAGACAACACAAGCATCACAGGTTCGATCCCTGGTCTGTGCTAAACCTATAGGTACTAAGCACATTATAACTAACCAATTACAATTACGACTCCATTATACATGGCTGCCGGGGCTACTTCTATTTAACATGGAAACCCATGGCCTCATATGTGTCTCCGATACTAGGTTACAGTTGGTTGGAGTTATCTGGGTCGGGACTCCCTGTCCACTGCGCACCTTGTTTATGAACATTTGTGTGTTAGCCCGCAGCCTGGCTCCTGGTTTGTATGGGGACCAACTCCGGGGTTCCCAATTGGCTGAATGAGTAGGTGGGACGGCAAACCTGTGGATGATGATGGGCACTTTGGGGATTCAATAATCCAAGAATTTAGCCGATTTGCTTATGGTTTAGGTTCATGGTCAGGTCAGAAGAATCATGTTGGTGCTTGTAAATTGTTGCTTTATTATTGTTTTCAACAAAACACCAGAGCAATTGGAAAACATTAAAGTGGCAGATAATGCCAGTTGTTCAACATAGCTGAGTGCACACAGCCAACGCGCGTTTCGACCTAAGTCTTTTTCAGGGCTTTTTCTTGTGAGTAGTGCATTTGGTTAAGTGGTTTGGTTCAGTGAATGACGCAGTGACATTATTATGGACCACGAATAGATTGGCAAAACATCAACATTGAAGCGCGATCAAAGAAGGTCACATGATATTTTCGGGATATGCAGGAAGCAATTGAAAAGACAGGTATATGAGCACGGTTTTGTTGGTTTGGTTATTAGGTGGTGATAGTGAGTGAAGGTGAAGTGGTTTACAGAAAGCAAAACATTTTTATAAAAAATAATGTATAATAATATTCAATTTGGTGCATATTGACATTCCAATCAGAGGTAAGTTATCATAGAAAAGCACACGAGCAAGGTACCAAGGGAGAGAGGGGAAGGAGAACAGTTAATTAGTTGAGGAAGAGAGCCACTTAAGACTATTAAGGCAATGAGTTATGGAGGAAGGTGGTGTAACTTACCCAATTGAGTAGAAATGGGGCTCTGGATAGAGCTGATGGCTGTTCCTTCCGAGTCAGGGTGCCAGTGTGGCTGGATAGCCTGATCTGAGGAAAATATGGAATACTAATTAAGGCCTGTGGACTGAGATGGATAGGTTGGAGAGCACCTGTGTTGGGGGTGCATGTGCGTATATGGGTGGGGAGATGAAGTGGGTGGGTAGAGCGGCAGATGTGCCATATGGACGGAATGGTTGGGAATGATAAGGCAGCCAAGTGCTTGTGTTAGTTGCACAGGCTCTGGAGGCAATTGCAAAGGATGGCAATGTGGAGGCCATGTATAGCAGGCCGTGTGTGCGGCAGCCAGTGGTGTGATGAGGCGAACAAGGTGTTGGGGCTGCGGTGCCTAATGGAGACGAGGTGCCAGAGGTGTGAGTCCCTGGATGGGAAGCAGTGCAGCGGTCTGATGCGATTCTGGAGGGTCAGTTATGGGTAGTTGCTTGACCGGGGGGCCCTCAGAGAAGGGAGGCATAAGTGAGGTGGCTAGCACACAAAGGGACAGACCCCGGTGATACGGTGCGGGGCATGCTAGCAGTCAGCCAGGGTGGCGCTGCTAGCAGCGAGCGGGAGGCGCGAGAGAAGTCATGGGAACGGTCCCAGGTGGGGCATGAGCGGGAAGACCCTGGAGAGGGGTCGGGGCACCGTGCTGGTGCAGCGGGCATGTGAGAGCGGCCATGGCTTACATAGTGCCGAAGTCGGCGGAAGAGAGCCGAGGAATCCGTGTCACATAGAGGAGCATGAGGAAGGCTGTAAAAGACTTCCTGGTTAAGTGTGAGGCTCGTTACGATTGGTCACGGTATGGAGCCAGCTGATTGGAAGCTGCAAAATTGATCCTGATTGGTTGACCTGAAGTTACATGCTTGCAATGAAAACGGATACGTTTCTGTTGGATTTAAGGTATTTGAATAGGTGAATCCCAAGATTATGTCAACAGAGGAGGGTGGGCTTAATTTGGTTCTGGTTGCAGGGCGGCCGTGTGATCAGCTGGGTCATGGAATGCCATGGCCCCTGGGGTGTTAATATGAAACCCATCAGATGTTGGCTTGCATGAAGGGAAAGAGGCCCCACCTCCTGGTAGGAGGGTGGTAGAGGAGCAGGGGCCCTAATTAGTGCCCTGTGATTACCTGGTAGGGATTGAAGATCTATTCTGATAGTTGGGAAAGGTGAGAGTTGCCCATGTCAATACAGGATGAGGCAGTTGGCATATTGAAAATGTGAGTACATGTAGGAATTGCAATAAAAGGTGCAATCAATTGTGTCACGGAGGGCCAACACCACAGGATGTTAAAGTAGAGCGCAAGTGGCTAGGCTTGCCTGCAATGAAACGGACCCCGATCCCATGGGGGATGAGTGCGGGGGAGAAGGCAAAGGGGAGGGAATTTGCAGCACAATGTTAAAAAGGGGGGGGTTAGGGAGGGTAGGGTCACGGCAGAGTGATGCTCCCCATTCTGGGTGATCACATGATGGGGGAATTTGGTGGGCCAGACCTGTAGTGGTGACACTATATTAAGGTCGTAGTTGGAGTCTGGGGTTCACATGATAGAAAGCCCAATTACATTCACAGAAAAAACATGGAAATCATGGTCACTGTTTAATCCAATGGTGATGGCTCTGTATTTGCATATTAACCAAGCCCCTTTTTATTGTAGAGCAGCATTCTCTGTCACCTCCTCTTGCTATCCAGTTGGTGTTCTTCTTGCCAATGGATGGCCAGTGGGTATTTAGTTTCTTGCGAGTGCAGGGAGCTGAGGTGTTCCCTAATTCTTGTTCGATTACATACACATATAATAGCATAGATTACATATTTGGATTTGCAATTGATATACTGTTTGATTACATGTGTATTGGTTTCACTGAATTTAACGTTCTTGGTAGTTGTGGCAAATTTACAACTGGAGCGCATTCTACATTTATTAAAACCTATGGGTTTATTACTCTTAAACCAGTTGTCATTTGTATTTGGAATCAGTTCCATAAAGGATGGGCTGAGCATGGTTTTGAGTGTTCTGGCCTTGGTATAGGTCATGCTGAGTTTATCAGGTATCCATGCTCTGATGTCTTCGTCAATTGATAGGATATGCCAGTGTCTCTTCAAGATCCTCTTACTTTGTTGCGTTGCTGTCACTGCAGTATTGAGTGATATATCTTGGTTTGTTGTCATTTACAGTTAGACCTCTGGTATGTTCCTTAAGAGTCAGTAGGGTGCTGTGTTCTCTTTTATTGGCCATTGTTTCAGCTTCTTGTATAGCTTGTTCTGGGTAGCCCCTTTCTGTGAAACGTCTGGTGAGGACTGTGCATTCTTTTCCGTAGGCAGGCAGAGAGCTACAGTTCCTTTTTGCTCGTAGGAATTCTCCTTTTGTAATATTGTTAATTACTGATTTCTTGTGGCAACTGAATGCGTGTAATACTGAATTCACTTCTATAGGTTTCCTGTAGGTTGTCGTTGTAAGTTTGGTTCCTACTGGCATGATGGTAATGTCCAAAACGTCAATGGAGGTGTTACTTGAGGTTCCTGTTAGTTCTATGCCAAAGTTGTTGTTATTCAGATATTGTTTGAATGATTCAAGTTGTTTCATAGTTCTGCACCAGATCATCAGGATGTCATCTATGTAGCGCATCCAGGTGTGAATCTGTTTGTAGAAGTCGTTGTTGGCAAAGGCATGCACCTGTTCATAGTGATGCATAAATAAGTTGGCCATTGATGGCGCATAAGTAGCCCCCATGCAATGCCTTTTGTTTGTCTGTAGTATTGCTGATTGAATAGAAAGACAGTGTTGGTTAGTGAAAATTCCAAAAGCTCCTTGGTAAGTTCCAAATGTGACCAAAATGAGGCTGAGGCTTTTGCAAAAGCAAATTCCATGGCTTTGAGTGCTAGTTTGTGGTCTATGGATGTATAGAGGGCTTTAACGTCCAGAGTTACTAAAAAATAGTTTTTGTTCCACTTGATATTTTGTAAGACTAAGAGGGTGTGCATGGTGTCACACAAACATTTAGGTATCTTGGGTACTTCTGGAGCCAAAACATTGTTGATGTATTGGTTAAGTGGCTCTGTTATCCATCCCATTCCACTCAGTATGGGTCGACCTTCTGGTATGGTATGAAATTCTTTGTGTATTTTAGGGAGAAAGTAAATGGTCGGCATACTGGGATGTCTTGGGTGAAGATATTTCATTTCCTCGTCAGACAGGAGTCTGCGTTTGTGCCATTTGGTCAGCAGGATGTTGGCTTGTGTTAGGATTTCCTTGATAGGGTTGGTATTGAAAGTGTCATAGCAGCCAGGGGTGGTGAGATGGTTGAGGACCATTTGTATGCAGTCTCCTCTGCCCATGATGACAACGTTGCCACCTTTGTCAGCTTCCTTGATTATGATTTGGTGATTGTCTTGTAATTCTTTAAGCGCCAGTCTCTCCTGATTGGTAATGTTGTCTCTTCCTCTTAGGTGTTTACATCTCATCTGGTCTTCTAATGCTTGGAGGTTGTGTGTGACCGCCTGGCTAAAGATTTCAATAGCATTGTCACCTTGTAGATTCAGAGTAAATTTCGATTTGGGCTTCATTTCAGGATTTTTCAAATTTCTTTCCGCAATGTCTAGTTCTTGCAAAGTCTGGTGCATGGTCTGTGTTTCCATGTTCGGTGGATGTTCCAGAGTAGTTAGAAGGTGAGTGTATTCAAGATGTTCCATATCTGTTGTACTCAACGGTACTGGTATGGTCCTAGTTGGTTTCCATTTAATTTTTTTGGCAAAAAATGTCTTTAGTTTGAGTTTGAGTTTCCTAGTATATTTGAAAAGGTCTATCTGTGCATTCACATAGTTGGTGTTATTGGCTGGAGCGAATGAGAGACCTTTGTTCAGGATTTCAGTGTCATGATCCGAAAGGATAGGCTTGGAAAGATTAGTTACTAGGTGAGTGGTCTTGGTGTTGTCTGTTGTGTTCCCCCCAGCGCCCATCATCATGGACAGGTTTGCCGTCCCACCTACTGTGTCTCCGGTACTGTTTATTGCCTAGAACTCATTCTGTTTAATGCAACTGTCTGGAGCCGAATTGCTTTTCTGCAAAATGGTGGTGTTATCACACCAGAACATAGTGAAGGAGTCACCTTTATCATGTCAGCCTTTCTATGCTGTTACGTGTTTATTGTTGGCTTTGGATTTTGTGGGATACAGAAATTACACAGACAGATTTCCCATCAGTAGGTCAACTGTGGCCTGAAAAGCAAAAGATTCTTTCAAGGTTGGGGCTCATCTGGAAAGACCGATCTCTGCTTCACAAGAGACCATGGAACTGGCTACTCCTAGTCCAGTCCCCAGTTGTATTGTGACAGGTCTGCATCACTGTTGGAGTTGCAGAAATGCATTGCCTATTGAAAGCAGTTTGCAAGATGCCTGTGAAGGAGTGGTTTTTAGAGAATTTGCTAGTCTATGTCTTGGAGGTAGACACCTACAGAACTCCATGTACCCAGAGTGGTAGCTTCGGAACCTTTTGCCAGAAATACACTAGTGCTCGGACAAGTACTCTGCAGGATATTGTAATTTGGTAGCATGATCCACCCCCACCCCCATGTACTTCAGGAAGGAAATCAAGAACCTCCCGCCCTGAACACCCACATCTCTGGATCCCTCTTTACATCTAAAGTTTGGAACCCACCACCAATCCCTTTACCCCTTTCAGCACTGCTTCATGTTTCCACAAAGTCACTTTTTTCAAAAAGTGCAATAAGGTAAGCTTTCTGTGTGTTCTTACAATCTGTGTATTTTAAAATAAAGGTGTATGGTTTTAAAACACCTTTACAATACATTTATTAAAAAATATACAGAAAAACATCTTAAGAAAGTCTAGATTAAAACTTCATTCTCATACCCCAAATTTGAAAAATGTCCATACTTACGGCATAATCATATTATGCATTAAATTCCCCCCCATTTCGTAAAAAACATGGGGCCCGATTCATGGAATATTTGCCCGGTTCAAAGTGAATTTGCACTGCTGAAAAGTGACTTTGCACTGCCGACACAAACCCTGATTGATGGAACCGTGTAAAGTATATTGTTGTTGGTCGAAGTACGAGCAAAGTCATTTTGTACTGCAAAAGTGACTATGCACTGACTTGGCCGGAATTTTCACTGCAAAAATACACTTTGCATGTTTTTTGTGTTGCAAATTGTTAATCAAAGGCGTGCAAATGTTGTTTTTTCGCCTTCCCACTTTTTGGCACTCTTTTACTCATTACGTTATTTACGATCTCGACCAAAAAAGTATCAAAGTTATCCGTGTTAAACACTGCTTACTTCCATTCAAGCGTGGATTGCATCATTGCCCTTGTTACATTTTGATTCAGAAGCCTTATATTGTCTAGTGCCCAGCGAATACTATTCTGTCCACCCTTTATTCTCAAATGAATTGGTCCCCCGTCCACTCTGCCACACAGCACCTCACTTAAGGGTGTCCTTTTAGTCAGGTTTCGACTAATGAAGTGGGACATGGTGCAGGAAATATACTGCTCCATTTGATTCCATGCTCTACAAAAGGAAACTGACAGCATATCCACGAGATGCAGGTGGGAACAGGCTTGAATCCACATTGACGTCCACTGGCATTTTCCACCTGATTAAATCAAACCGCCAAACCCATAGGGATATGATATGTTATTTATAACCTGCTTAATACCCAGCTTTTCTAAGCACAGACCCAGGGTTCGAACCTGTGTTGCTCTGTGTCGTCTTTCTTCCAAGGCAAGCACTTTGCCATTGAGCTATCCTCCAGATTCATTGTCATTATGACTCAATTCTGGACAGGATGATGAAAAGGCACAGATATTTGAGAACTGAGAAGATTGCCAAGCTGTTTTAGCACACTGGCCTAGGAAATTACCAAAATCCAGAAAAGGGGGATGCAGATGCATTCCGAGGGGCGGTCCACTCCACCTTCTTCACTGGCTCACACAACATAAGCTTACAAGCATATGGTTATGGTGTGAAGGGCTTTGCTGTGTGGATGGATGCCTGCTAGTCTGCAATGCATGAAGTCTGGGTGGCTGATGGAATACTGAATGTGTCTCGAGGACTGTGAGAATGTTATGTGACTGGTGTTCACCCTGAGGCAATTGGAGATGTGTAGCCTGGGTGTTGGGAGCCAGTGGATTCCCTTCTTGTAACTTAAGTACTTACTATGTAACTATAATAAAGAAACTTGTAACGTACCTGAAGTATCCTGTAGTCTCCTTACAACAGTTTACTATTCCCTGACATGCTAAATGATATGCAGGTAATATATGCAATGTTTTAAGGACTATTCACTTTTTAACAGGACTATTCACTTTTAACAATCTAATATACACCTGTAACCCCGATCAGTGTACTGTAAGCCATTGTTGTGCTGTAGTAAATTACGCTGTAGTCATTTATTTTGACAAAAATCAGATTGTTTTAGAAAAAAATATATACATGTGTTTTTAAGGGTTCTAGGATATAGGAAGGCCTGCGAGGTGGGGATAGGGGTTGTAGTGAGGCAGACGGGAGTATGGGGAAGCACCCCCCAATAAAAAGAAAATACATTTGAAGTGATTTTTGTCAAATTAAATGATTACGGAGTAATTTACTTCAGCAAAATAAAATTGCAACCTGGTGTGCAGAACCCTGTTGTTTCACAAACTGCAGATCATGCTTAAATAATTTCCAAAAGACAATTAAAAAAAATAGAAAATTATCCACAGGCAACAAATTGTGTTTTTTATTAACACTTGACAAGTGGCTTCAGAGAAAAATACCCGATCTTACAGTTTTTCTACATGAGCCTCCGTGGAGCCTCTTCAGAGACTGAGTTGTTGTTAAATCCTGCCTGTGTCAAACTCTGCTTTAAAAGCATATGTTCTGAAAGCCCTGATTGGGTGGAGACCACTATCCAAGGACCATGTGTTCTCCTTCAGACTCTGCCATGTCCAGCTCCCTCCAAGAGTTATTTCTTCATGGCAAGCCTTCACCAACGTAGGCGTTCATTGAAGACTGTACGAAAACTGCTCTTGCTGGAGTGAAATGAGCTCAGGCACTCCCAAACATGCTGGCCAGAGCTGACCTGGGCCTTGATCACAGCCTCATTGAGATACTCGTATTGCCACTTGCTCTTCAGCATTTCCATAATGCCATAGACTTCATAGGGCACCATGGCAATGTCCTTCATTATACTCAGCACACCCAAGTCCTACAGTTACATCTAATTTCATCGAGATTTTTCCAATGTTCACCGTAATGTTTCTGAACCATCTAGTTAAAGATTTTCTCCAGATGTTTCTTTCATGCCCTTCTTGTAGGCATATTTGCGTTTTGTTTTCACACTTTCTGTTTTCTGCACTTCCCTGCATTTCATAAAGGGGCAGCCCTGCCACCAGAAGGCTTTCAGAGAGTGCATGATTCAGCTTCTGGATCATATTTTATTGTTAATATCAGACATTGTGGTTCGTGTAGCTTGGTTAAAAGTGCTACAAACCTTTAATTTTCCTTGCTCTGCCTTGGTGGTTCACAGGACTACAACTTCTCTTTATCATTTCATTGTGTGGAAATAAAGTTCACACAAAGAGCCAATTAACAGTTTTTCAACAACAGTTCTGGATTGAGCTCTCTTTCCAGGGCTTGCTAGCCAGATCTAAAGCACAGTCTTCTGTCAGATATTGGGCTCTCCCTTATGGATAATATATTCCCAGGCTTTTTCTGCCCAACACATAGATGGCAGATTGGCACTCGGGAACCAGGTATTTCTGACCTGCACCCATCAACAGCACAGGTTTTGCAGCTGCCTTTCCCACTGTGTCACTAATGAGCCAGACCCCTTTTTTTCCTACAGTGCCAAACGCAGCGAAGTCACCAATAGTGGCAAACCGGTACTATACAAGACCACTTTTATTACATTACATTAATTATAAGGGGCGACATAGTGGAAAATGTACTACTTGTGGTTCGAAGCACACGCAAATTAAATTATAAACAAGCCTCGTAACGTGGGCGTTCAAGACAACATTTTATTTTCAGAATATTGTTTTCATATTACAGGACATGTAGATCTTTGTAATTAGAAAATGTATTATACATTATTTTATCATTAGTGACATTTTTCAAAACTTCAGAGCATAAAGCAGTTCTTAAACGACTACACTAACTGGATCTCAAAAGACGGCCTGCCCCATTAATCCCTCATTCTACATGAGGTGGATATGGCACATCATATGCCTATCCACCCATCTATCCTCCTCCCTGTAATCCTCCTCTCATTCTCGACCAGGGGTCTGCAACCTTTGTCTCTCCAGATGTTGGAAGGATCATGGGAGTCAGAGACCAAATTGTCACCAAAACCACAGGTTCCAAAACCATGTCTCGCTACTTCTTTTCTACCCTCCTGCCAAGGCTACTGTCAGCCAAAAATACACATAGGGCCTGATTGACAAAGTGTTTTCCAATGAGATTGCACTATTGTAAAAAGCTGTTGTAAATCAGGTCCATTATATCCTAAAATTCCAGATTGTTGAAGTATGATTTCAGGTAACTTTCTGACTTTTGGGATGTTTGGTTCTTGGTCGTATAGTTGATATTGCAGGTCAAGACATGGCCTCTTAATCTCCCTTTGCCACCTTTTGAAATGCATCTATGGAAATAAGGAAGGCATCTGGGTACATGGTGAATCACACAGAGAGCCTTCATAACTCGGAGCTATGGAAATTAGGTCACCCCACTCTTTCCCATAATCACCCAGGGCATCTTTAAAAGCAATCTATCCACTCATAACAAACTCAGTGAAAACGTATTTGTAATATTGCTCAGATCCTTCTGCCGCCACCACTTCCAGTCTCTTCAGCTTGTGCTTCTAATTATTTTTCTAAACTTTGAGAGCCACACAAGGTTTTTTTTCTTTTTCAAAGGCTTGAGAAGTAATTTAAAAGAACACATGATGAGTCAAGAAAAGGTTTAAAGGGAATCATTACAGTAATTGTGTCCATTGCAGTTGCATTTCGCAAAATGTCTGTCACTGATTTCAACTGTGTAATGGAAACTCTTAGTAAATACACTACAATCTTAAAGTCTGCTCACCCAGATGACGCACCATTGATAAACAAAGAGGGAGAAAATTAAGGTGATCAGCAAATATGCAATAAATAATTTGAGCAAAAAGGGACAAGTAAAATAATGAACAAACAATGTTGTAAGGTGAGGGACTGAGGACATTTTCATTATTTTGTTTGACTAAAAAAATAATTTTTCCTTTTAGCCAAGAAGCCTCTCAAGCCTTTTTTGAGCTGTTTGATATTTTCTATGAAAAACACGCAGGTGTTTTATTAAACAAATTAACATGTGTAGATAAAACAGCTGTTGTTTTTGGTTGCCGTATGAAGTGAATTGGCCAAAATAGCATCGCAAAATGAGACTACCTCTTACAGAATTGTAGCTAAATGTTTGCTGGATAGCATTACTATTTTCACTTTTGCGGTTTTTATTGTGCCAGTTGTTTGTAAGTGAGCACAGAACCGTGAATAGCATCTATCCTAAACAATACATCCTACTGAAGTCAATTGGCAACTAGCTTAATGTCTTCGCAAAAGTGCACTCGGTGATTACAAAATAAAAATCGTGATTTCCTAATGATAACTCGCATGGGGGATAACAACACTTTAAATAGCAAGGACTTTGATAGTATTACAACATTCCGATTAAAACAAATATATTTAGATGCATTACGTAGCCCCAGGTTACATCTATTACTCCAGGCAGAATGCATTACTATAATTGCCCAACATATTTTACAGTGCTTGGCTCATGATGTGTGGCAAGCAGCTGCAGTAAATGAAACTGTACTCTAAATTAAGCCTCATTTATGAGCATTAGAAGAAGAAACATTAATAATTGGCAATACTACATGCTGCAGTCATTTACCATGTGAAGGCATGCAGTGGTGCATAGGGACAGTTATGCAGACTCCTTTACAATGTGGTGGGTGTGCAGCTGGAGCTCTCATTAAGAATGCACAGCCTAGGACATTGCCTTCGTGGTGAGTGTCTTGTTTATGAAAACTGAAAAGTGCAACACAAAATAAACTGAAAGCCCCACAGGATCACCATTCATTGAGCAGGATTGCCCTCTGTTTGAAGCGTGCGGATATGGTACCCTTTTCTGAGATAGCTGCCATTAGGTTATTCACATTATCATAGTACATCATTGTCAGCAAATGGTAAACAATTAAGCCATTAGGGATAACAAATGAATACATACAAATGATGTACCTAGGAAGGCTTATTTCTAATATCGGGTTCGTCAGTATCGTCGTTTACTGTGTACTGCATAGCCATGCTAGGTACAGTAAAGAATGGTAAAATATCATGGTTTCGTATCCGATAGGTCATCATTCGTATATTGAACAACATATTTGGAAGTATTTTAGTCAAAGTCATGTTGGAGGCTTTCCCAAAATAAGGTAGTCCCTGCAATTTTCTGTGAGCTGAGGCTGGGTGATATTACACCCACATGTCCTTTTTAGAGTACATTTCAAACTGTTGGTAATGGGTGAACCAACTACCGCCACAATGCCACTCCATTTGGAACAAAGGTTAGGGGTACAGAGGGCGATGTAGTCTTCAAAGCTTTTGGCAATTGTTTAAACTGTTCCTCCACCAGACCAATGTATTGTCCATTTAAAGGATATTCTTGAATTAGAGAAGAACATGATCTATACTCAGTTTGCTTTTATTAATAAGTGACATTTGATTGGCGGTCCCATATTTAAAAGAGTCAGACAATTTTAAGTGTGGCTTTCCAGATCAAAAGCATCATATCACATAACTATATGCTAAATTACGTTATAAAGGGCTAGTCAAACAAGACTGGGGGGATAATTGAGAGAGGAGTTATTTATATAAGCTCTCGCCTACTCTTGACTCACTCCTGGAGAGAGGCTATTCAATTCACAAATAAGAGCCTATCTGTAACTCTGCTTTACTCCAGGAAAAAGAAGATTACTC
Source organism: Ambystoma mexicanum (assembly GCF_040938575.1). NCBI lineage: Eukaryota > Metazoa > Chordata > Amphibia > Caudata > Ambystomatidae > Ambystoma > Ambystoma mexicanum. The sequence continues at coordinate 347,346,345 of NC_090931.1, forward strand.
CATGAGTAAAATTAGCTTGGGAGTAGGGGCATATACTTGTTACTTACACCTAGAGCTTATGTTACTGTTTGATTATTTTGAGGTGATAGAGGCTGAAGGCTGCTTATCAGATGAGTGTGATAGATCTACAAAACAGATTTGGTGTTTTAAGGATGTTAAATTTGTCATCAGTCTGTGTCATTCCAAAATCCTTTGTGTTGAGCAGTATGCTAACAAGAAGAGGATTTGGTTTGTATGGATATGGATGCATCTAATGCCAAAGCAATTATATGTTTAACAGCACAATTTGATATGCTGCTAGTTTGCTATATTGTATTCAAAATAATGCAACTGAACTTCATTAAATTTGCTTTTTACTGAGTAAACTATCATAAATAGCTTGATTGTAGCACCTGTTGTAAGTGGACCAAATAGTGTATCGAGGGTGTTGATCAATAAAGCTTTATTTGGAATTTGGTCTGGTGGTTTTAGGTATTTCATTTGTGTTCTTGCCATGTTCTAATGTATGAATTCACATTTTTTTTTTTGGGTGAACATTAATTTGTCTATCAATGAATCATTGATGATGAAAGTAGATTGAATTGGGAATAGTGCTCTACCTCAATTTGCATAGGAAAAGCCGGCCACATGGGCTAATTGGCCTCAATACCTAAGCAAATAGTGTTTGACATAGTGAACCACAGTAAGGCCAGAGTCTGCTTGATTTTGGCCAAACATACTAATGAAAAAAGTAGCCAGATTTAATTGGTGTGGATTGTAAATGTTGCTATGCCTATACATAATATTCAGGGAAGCCTGCCTTTCAGTGCTTAGTGTTTTGTTTATACTGCGAGTTTTCACACTGTGGCAAGTTTCCCCATTTTAAAAGCAACACAAGTAAAACAACGTATATTTTACTCTATTAAATATTCCCCACATTTCTCAAAGACACTGTCAAGACTTCAGTCAGACCTGCTTCAGTAAATCCAAGAGAGGGTAGGGCTGGCACTGTAGAATGTGTATCTTTCTACCCACTGTACAACTGCTAATTTATTGTATGTTTGATGAGCCTACTATGTGTTTGTGGATTCATTTTGAGCATTGCTGCATTGTTGCTTGTGACTCCCAGAGCTTTAATCTCTTCCGGGCTCATTTGATTGCGTCTATTGCCAGAGTACAGTGGTAGTTTATCTCGTGTGAATATAATGAAATCACATCCATTTTACAAAGAATTTTAACAATAACCTCTCTTCTTTACAAGTAAGAAAATCAGGGATCCAGCTGCCTCCATGTTGTTGCTTAAACAGTATTCATGCCATAACAAACATGATTTTGTGATCAGAATTACACCATTTGAAATATTTTTGCAGCACATATATGTTAACACACTGGAACTTTATTCCATACCTGTTCAAATGTGCTTGCAGGTGTATAAGTAGTATTCATATTTCGCACAGACCCCATAATACGTACATCTAATGCATGAGCAATATAATTGTATTGAATTCCATTAATTTCTTTGTCATTTTTTTAGATGAATGCTAATGGTGATTTCTTTCTTTTACATGTTCTTTTTTGCCCCTTCATCCTCTTTTTAAATCATGCAAATAATTGTCTGTAATAATTATATAACTAACCTTGAAGAAGCTCACTATGCGAAGATTACATTACACTCTTGCATTGTAAAACAAGTGTTGGCATGAATATGGAATCAAAAATATCACTTTGCATCTGTAATATGATTATTTTAGTTGCATAGGTTTGGCAAGGGAAATATTGTGGTAGGGATCTAAGGCATGAATATGACATGGAATATATTTTGAGTCTGTGTGATGATTGATTTAGTTGCTTAAGTTTGGCAAGTGAAATCTTGCTCTACATATGTAACCAAGGAACAGATTTAGGTGGTTGCTAGAACACATATATCTATAATTAGTTTTGTGTTAAATGTGCGTCTTTTCTGTTCAGTTCAAAAGACTTTTATTCTACACAATGGGCCTCATTAGGACCCTGGCGGCCACGTAATGAACGGTGCCTGTAAGGGACCGGCACCGTTCATAATGGGCCGCCCTATTATGAGGACTGCTGCGGGTCCCGCTAAGGAACGCCTGGTCAGACCAGGCACCCTTAGCGGGACCCGCTAACAGTCTAGGATGCTAACAACGGACCCGTCATTATGGGGCCCATTGTTAGCATCCTTCCCATTCCCATTGAGCCCTACGGGGGCTCAAATGGGAATGGAGATGTATCGGGTCTGGGTCCCGCAAAAGGGATTTACCAGGTCCTCCAAGGTCAGAATGGCCCGGTAAGTCCCCTTTTGCGGAACCCGGACCTTGTACCCGGTATGGGGTTAGCCATGCCGCTTTTAGCGGCATGGCTACCTCCATATGCATAATGAGGCCCAATGTCATCTATCCACAATTACATATATGAAATTGCAAGGTAACCATATAAAATGGCACAAAAATACAACAATCTTTAAGTTAATTCATTAACACAATAAACTATAATGGCTAACATGAATTTGAAACATATGAAAGGCACCACAGTGCCAAATAAATCCATAAAATGCACCACATTGTTCATTCATGTTTAGCCAATTAGGTAATCATGGCCCCACACTATCCTCCTTTAAATGTTGGCCCTCGCCCACCAGGCTTGTGTTAGATAGGTAGCCACACATTATACCACTTTGATTTCATCGCATTTCTTGAAAAAGTGGAGTGCTACATCTACATTGTGAATGCCATTTCTATTCAATAGTGCGATTAAGAGCCTACGTCTGGCAGCCTGATAACCATCATAGAATAAGAGGAAATGGGACAGTGACTCCTCCGCTAACAGGCACACTGGGCAAAGACCATTGCCATTTGGGACCCACTTCTTTGTGATACCTGTCAGGTTCAACTAAGACTCTCTAAACCTTATGTAAAAGTGAGACTACTTAATTCAAACAAAGTAGAGCATCGGAGACAGAGTTTCAGAATTGCAAGGTAAGATTTATTTTGCGCATATCATACACTCAAGTGGACTTCAGGTTTGTCCACAACCAGTATTTCATGGAGAGTGAAGAAGTGAAGTGCCTGAATAGTACACAATGTCTCAATTTATACAGAAATGAAGCCTGAATTAACATAGGTCATTTGTTATTCATTTGCAAAAAATAATAACGCAAATATGTGCAGACCTCATACACAATGTTACTCCTAATCTCCAGAAGAGCGAACAAATTGCATATTCAACAGATGTTATTGTTCTGACAAGAGTTTCCACTTTGCTTAAGGCTTTAATTACAAGCTCTTTCCGCCAGTTCACAGACGGTGACTTATGTTTGAGGCCTTAAACACAGAATCCACCTGCCCTTTGTTCCGATAATGGTCACTCTATTTGCACAACCTTTTAAAGATACCTTTCATGCTTTCAACACAGTGGAAAGGCTAAGCACTATGGATCAGTATGTAATTAACCTTTGCTTGGTGCAGTCAGTGTCTACATAGCATTTATTTAAGAGCATGGATCCATATTGAACAGCCTTTCTTACTTCGCTAGATAGAAGGACCTGTCCTTAATGTTTTTTAACCTAAGTTTATCAGTGAAGGACAGGTGGCCAAAACATGTCCTCTACACGGAACCAGTATTTTCTTGTAATGACTGACAGAGGTAGCCATGAACACATTTCCATTTTGTTTTTACTCGATGGCCCCATTTTGAATATTACTAAAAGAACAGGATTTTGATTGCAAAAAGGAATTAACTTAGGGCTAAGAAAGACGCATATTATTATTATATTCTGACAAAGGTTGCAGTAGATTTCAGGCCTGATCATTTCAAACCCCAGGCATGTCTTGCTAGCCAGGTAGAAGGGCCCACTTGAAAGATGCCTGCACTTGTTCGCTAATTCGCCCTCCATAAGTGACCAATCGCTGTTCTTAGATTTTGTCCGGGCTACCTGGGTTGTTCCCTGTGGATTCTGCTATAGGTCTAACAAACCCAGTATCCCCAGTAATCTTTTGACGTTCTTGAACCATGGCAGTGATCTCCATCCTTCAGCCTCTAGGATATGAAGTACAGCTTCTTGGCATCTTTTGAACTCCGGGGTTGACCAAAGCCTCTGCCAAAAAAAAAATGGCAGTCTGAAACTGACCTCTCTCTATATGGGTCTCAGTCCCAATTCCATATATAGTCTAGGGCTAGGTGAGGATTTTCGAAGCCCCAAGAGTTTCTTTAGAATCGCTCTATCCGCCAGGACCAGTCTTTTACAATACACACTACCCCACATTTCAGCCCCATACATAGCTGCAGATTTGGCCTGAGTTGAGAACATTCTGATTGCAGGTGAAATCCGACCTTGACCATGTGAATAAAAGAATCTCATATGCCCCTCCCCAAGATTTTTCTATCTGCAAACATGATTTACCCACTTGAATGGGCCAATTCCCCTGGTCAATAAACCTGAGGCCTAGGTAGTAGTATTCCTGGACTTGCTTGAGGGGGGATATTCTTAATGGGCAACACAATGTTAGTACATTTACTGGACTTTGGGTGAAAGACCAAAGCCTTGCTTTTTGGTGTGTTGATCTTCAGACACAGTTTGGAACATTTTTTTCACAAAGGCTTCCAAATTGGTCCTGAGGGCTTTTGGTGATGTTGCTAGTATGACTGCATCTTCACAAAAAAGCAACACTGGGCAGGTCTCCAAACCCAATTTGGGAGGGTCCAGACAATTCATTTTGACATGCCTTACCACCTCATCAATGTACAACAAGAAAAGGAGAGAGGCAAGCAGGCAACCCTGCCTTACCCCTCTCGATACTTTGAAGGGGTCGGTTAGTTCCCCACCCATTCCCCATCGAACGGAGGCAGTGTTACCACTGTATAACTGTATGATTATCTGTAAGAGGGCAGGCAGAATTCCCCTCTTCACCAAGATTTTATGACATACTTTTTTATGTTCTTGTTGGGTTTCATGACAAAGGGTTGGATAGTCTCAATGATTCTATGGAATGTGGGCAAAATCTCTTTCTCACCAATGTGTACAAGGAACAATGTCTTATTAATGGCAAAATAGCGTCATGAATTTGGGCCCTCACTTGAGTTAAATCCAAATCTGCCCATTTTATTCATTGTTTTGTTGAGCCTTGTATACAATTGGATACACTGTTATTGGGGGTCATTTCAGCAATCTCTGGGGGTGCCACCCCAACCAATTAACTTTATAAGTAGCGGCTTATGGTCACTCCCATCTGTACTCAAGACTTCGAACTCTTAAATCGCAGCCCATATCTCCATCAATACAAAGATATAATCTATATACAAGGAACCCTGTGTCCTACAAAAGTCAGCTTCAGTGGTTGAGCCTTGAGCAACTATTACAGGCCCTGAGTCCCAATCCCAGTAAGGTCGTGGCACAACAAAGCACAAATGGGTGGGCTCTCCTCCTAGGTGGCGGGACGAAGGATAGAATATCCCATGCCTCATCTTCATCATCCCATGCCCCTCCATATCTAAAAGGGGCTCTATTTGAATATTCAAGTCACCCACAAAAATAATAAAGTGATTTGAATTGACTATACTAGGTCTCGAGCCAAGTTGATGGTCTGATCGAGGCCTTGGGATCTACTCTATTGTACAGATCACATATGGAAACTAGTTGGGCACTGTTGCCGTTCAACACCAAATACTGAACATCTGGTGAGCTGGTTTCTATGAACTCTATATATAGGTCCAGGGCTGTACTGATCCATATTGTTAACCCAACATAGGGCCTTCCCCTAGATCCCTTCCTAGCTAGTTCCTGGAAGGCTTTGTATCCCTGGAAATTAGTTGGTTCCAAATCCCACGCCTCCTGCATACAGATCATATTATAAGCCCTTCATAAATCACACCACTCATTATCCACCAGATGTTTCTTAAACCCAGCTATGTTCCAGGAAAGCAGGCTAGTGATGTTTTCCCTTTTCAGAGCCCCTGTAACTGTGGCCACATTATGTCAATCATTGGCCTCAATATTTTCATCCATCACTGTAGGGGGAATACCTGTCCTCCTCCAATCCATTAGGCAAAAAGGGCATTTGGTAGGGCATGTGTAAATTAAATTGCTCATCATTCAACTGGGTCCCAGCTGTTGACCCCATCGATATTCTGGAGCCCATCGGCGGATATGTCCTTGCCTCTGTTGACAGAAGGCCGTCCCTCAACCACACATTTTATAGGGTGACCAAAAGTCTGTTATCCTCGTTTCGGGATGTCCTCTGTCTTGTGCAATCCATTATATTACTTCTAATGATTGATTTGCAACGTATCTTTACACTTAGATAATGGAGAACTTTATTGGTCAGGGCTTTTGAGTTTTCATGTGCCTCTGGCACCAGTTTCCCCACATTGTGCAAGGTAACAGAAGGTCCTGCCTAGCTAGACCGTACAATAGGTAGCAAATGTACCCCATCGTGATTGGGCCAACAGCCTCGCTGTGGAAGGGCTCCAGCGGTATGTAGTTTGGCTTGGAGAGCCCTTGTGGAGGGCCCATGGTTTGGTGGGAGGATGGGATGTACCCCTAAGCCACTGCATCATCCCACCCTGCTGTACGCATTGCGGGGCTGTACTTATGATGTTCGTCACACCAACCGGAGGAACAAGCCTTAGAACCCTCAAATCCGGCCCCCTGGTTCAACACCAAATACTGAACATCTGGTGAGCTGGTTTCTATGAACTCTATATATAGGTCCAGGGCTGTACTGATCCATATTGTTAACCCAACATAGGGCCTTCCCCTAGATCCCTTCCTAGCTAGTTCCTGGAAGGCTTTGTATCCCTGGAAATTAGTTGGTTCCAAATCCCACGCCTCCTGCATACAGATCATATTATAAGCCCTTCATAAATCACACCACTCATTATCCACCAGATGTTTCTTAAACCCAGCTATGTTCCAGGAAAGCAGGCTAGTGGTGTTTTCCCTTTTCAGAGCCCCTGTAACTGTGGCCACATTATGTCAATCATTGGCCTCAATATTTTCATCCATCACTGTATGGGGAATACCTGTCCTCCTCCAATCCATTAGGCAAAAGGGGCATTGGTAGGGCATGTGTAAATTAAATTGCTCATCATTCAACTGGGTCCCAGCTGTTGACCCGATCGATATTCTGGAGCCCATCGGCGGATATGTCCTTGCCTCTGTTGACAGAAGGCCGTCCCTCAACCACACATTTTATAGGGTGACCAAAAGTCTGTTATCCTCGTTTCGGGATGTCCTCTGTCTTGTGCAATCCATTATATTACTTCTAATGATTGATTTGCAACTTATCTTTACACTTAGATAATGGAGAACTTTATTGGTCAGGGCTTTTTTTTTTCATGGCACCAGTTTCCCCACATTGTGCAAGGTAACAGAAGGTTCTGCCTAGCTAGACCTTACAATAGGTAGCAAATGTACCCCATTGTGATTGGGCCAATAGCCTCCCTGTGGAAGGGCTCCAGCGGTATGTAGTTTGGCTTGGAGAGCCCTTGTGGAGGGCCCATGGTTTGGTGGGGGGATGGGAAGTACCCCTAAGCCACTGCATCATCCCACCCTGCTGTACGCATTGCGGGGCTGTACTTATGATGTTCGTCACACCAACCGGAGCAACAAGCCTTAGAACCCTCAAATCCGGCCCCCTGGTTGAACCACTCTGTTTGTTGTATTCACCCCTAGGTTGTGGGTCAGTTTTAAAATTTTGGGCTAGTGGGTTTTTTCTTGTTTTAACCAGGATTGGTATTTGTGCACTCACTGAGGACCCATTCGCGGCAGGTGCTGGTATCAGCCTGGCCTGGCCTTGATGAACACTAAATCTGCGGCAACCTGGTCCAGGTGGCTCTTAATCATCTTTTCTACCAATGCCGCATAAAAGGTCCATCAAAGCTGAGAATTTGCCCAGTACGTCCATACATCCCATGGCCCTCCCCAATGCAAGATTGGTGGTGGTTTCAGCCCCTACAGTTTGCGTTGCCATACCCACACAACCCATGGCCCTCCCTAATGCAAGATTGGTGGTGGTTTTGGCCCCTTCAGTCTGTGTTCCTGTGTCCACACACGTGCACTCATTATGTTCACACTGTTTCACAGCTGTGAAACAGGACCCTTTACTCTGTTTCACGGGTGGTCAATGGGATAAGGAATATCATAATTTCCTCCCTTAGACAATTCCTCCCCCAGGACCAAATACCAGTTGGTGCTAGGCCCCATAACAATAGAATCCCCTATAGTATCATTCACTGTGGTCACGCCGGCCTCCGTCCTGCCCCCTCCAAACTAAGGGGCTATGGGATCTCTTTTGCAGGAGAGGCTACAGGGCTCTGGAGGATTTGATATAGCACTTACTTATTTTGTAGATCTATTACTTGTACACATTCTTCCTCTTGTTGGGTGGTGGGTAGTATGTAATTTTTGCCCCCTTATTGGCCCTCAAAGGGGCCTATTTCATAAGTACCCAAGGGGTTCAGGTGTTTTCTCCACTCTCTGCCTGAGTGTTTGAGCTTGAACTAAGGGCTTTAGGATGGGGGAAGTAATTTCAGAGAGTATTTCGGTATCTTCCATTTCCAGGATGCATTTAGGATCAGCAGCTGCCTTCTTATGTAATGGGGTTTTCAATTTCTGAACCATGGGACCTTTGATATCATGTAAAAGGCATTTGATTTCTGTGATGAGAACATTGACGTCATTGATAGGTTCAAGCATTTTGTGTGCCCTTTTGCTACACCCCGTCGGTAAAATGGATTGCACCGCCTTCTGTTTGGTCATAATAGCAAGGTATGGAGGCTTTTGGTTAGGGGGATTGGGAGCAATGCTAAGTATAAATACCACTTACGGTGTAACACAGGTAAGAAACAAGGTTGAATGCTATTAATAACACAGTTGTATCACAAAAACGCATTTTAAAACATGTAGTTAAATATAATCTATAATTAAAGTGCTAGTGCTTTTGCAGCTAGTAGCTCACAGGCTCGCAAGCACTCACAGATGCAACTACTGCATTCAGCTCCATCTGGACAAACTTTCTTAAGGAGATGTGCCCTCAGCTACATCCAGTTGAAGTCCCAATCAACCTGTTTCTACTGTTGTACAGGCTTTCTTACTTTTATGCTTGACCACAAGTCTCCAATCTTCCTATGCATTTGAGTTTAAATATCCAGAAATGCCACCTGTTAAGATGGATTTCTGAACTCTGTCCTGGAGGGGCAGAGGTTCAGAAGGCCAGCCTAGTTTCTTGGAACAGGGTAACCTCTGGACAAGCCAGACCAATCAGGATAGCGATCGTGGCGGTCAAAACTAGGTCTCAAGAGGGGTGAGGGTGACTGAAAGCCCGCAATGAGCACACAAAGCAAGGACACTTACAAATTACTCCAAGCAGGTGTTATATTAAAAACGTATACACATTTATTAAAAGGCCTTTGTAACATTGACCGTAGCGAGAAATCACAATAAAACTCAAGTAAACCAACACATACCAAACCAATACAATATATATACAAATACAAACGAGTCTAACGAGTTAGACGCACAAAATGTGTAGACCACCTAGATGGGGAGGAAAACAGGCAGTGCGAATGATAATTAGACCCAGTCCGCCTTCAAAGGCACCTAACTAAAAGGAAGTCCAAGCCCTACGAAGAGTGGGGCCTTGTGCTCAAAAGTACCTGCACACGCTGGTGCCAACGGGCAAAAAGGGGAGTCTCTTCGAGGGAATCAGGCAGTTTAGTTCGGTGAACAAATGAAGATGAACAGAGCTCCGCGACTCAAGCGCAGCCTCCACTGTGGGCAGAAGCAGAGCGCGAGTACGGAAAGGCGTGCTGTTAGACACAGCAGGGAAAAGCTATGGGCTCCTGCAGGAGGGAGACCAGTTCCTAGCGATGCTACTCACTGGTCCCCGATGCAAGCAGACCCAGGCTTCTCCACGTCAGTTTCAGTACTGGAAGGTTCAGATACGAGCAGGGGACGTTTTCGGCGTCGTGTAGATTCCACAGCAGCAGAAGTTGAGTTGAGGATGTCCCAAACACAGTGAACCCGCACAGTTTGTTACCACAGCAGGACAACGGAGCGGCTGGGTGTATTTTAGCCAAATGTACACTACTCACTTCAGACCTGGGAATGCCAAGTGTACAAATCGTGTGAGAGTGACAAGGACTCGTAATACAACACAACCTGACGGCAGTTACAGAGCAAGACTCCTGGGTAGGCTGGTCAGTCTGCTGGATGGCCCAGAGACACTTCCGAAGGCTTACGTGCAGAAGATGGTGAAGATGCAGAGAATAGCTGTTCCCACTATTCCAAGGGTGGAAGTACCAGTACAGGCCTTCTCGTTCGATCCAAGGTAGAAAGGGTTTCACAAAGCGACAGCAGTGCAGAGGAGCAGTCCTTCAGTGGGTCAACAGTGATTCCTCAGTTCAGCCTCGTGGTTGCAGGATACTTGGCTCCTGTATTCCTTTGTTCGTGAGAACTCAGGTGATCGACATGGTAGTGGTGTTTCCAGGCCCCTCTTATCCATGGTTCCCTTCGCGCCAAAATGGAGGGGACCCAATGGGAGATCCGCTCATAAAACACTCACACCATATTTGGACCTATCACGGACCACGGGGGTCCCAGGCATTCACACCACCCTAGACTCTCTGGCACCTAGGATGTGTATTGGGACCAGACATCCCAGCCCCATCCTGGAGGCACACACAAGGCCTGTAGAAGCCCGCAAAAGCATCTGTGTTTCGCGGGAAAGTACATGCCCAAATAAGGAAGGCCCCTGGTCGGCTCGACCTGGGGGAGGTGAAGGGGCAAGACGGTCAGTGGACAGGACAAAGAGCCTTGTGGTCTGGCCATTTTGGAAGCCAGGCCACCATTTTGGGCTAAGCACGAGAAACGCGCTTAAACGCCAAAAGGAGCTCAAAAACACAAGAAACGATTGCTGCCACCAATCCCGTCCATGATTCACTTGCACCGTTCATTTACAATCCAAAGAAAGTATCTAGGGTCTGTGGAAGACTAGAGACCCAAGAGAGCAGTAACTTAGCTTACAGTGCCCTCTTGTGCCATGTTGCGCGAAAGCTGCAACATGATAAAGAAACTACGGAAAACAACGTTTCCCGGTACTGACTGTCTTAAGGGCATGTCAGTTTCCCCATAAGAATGGAGCGAAAGCCCAAAGGAGTGTGGCAGAAGGCTGTGATTCTCTGGCAAAGTCTAGATCATGGTGAAAACAACACCAAAAAGTTTAGGGGTTGCCACATGGAAGGAAAATTACCCACAATTAAGAAATCTTTCCTAACACCACCCATGCATCATCGTTTGACATGGCAATTCAGAATTGGACAGGATGTGTGATAGGTTTCTGTCACTTACTTAACCCCACTAGGTTTCTCATCTGTGCTTGTTTTAATTGGCCCATTGGATTTTCTGTGTCAAGTTAGACACGAGTTAGCCTTTCCCCAGGAATGATAAATCAAATTGGACTGGAATCCATACATTAAGATATATTCATATCTTCAAGAATCCTGATTCTGGAGAATTCTTTTATGTTTTTGTGACTGCCTCCATAGCAGAGGTATTAAAATGTACACATTTATTAATAACAAATACATATGTAATATATATGTTTTCTAAATGTGTGTGATAGGTGTTTTACTGCTGAATTCAGATCTATCGTTATTTTTCAGATTGGAAAAATTGTTCTAAATTTACAATTGAGTATGTATGTCTTACTTGTCCTCTAAATGTATCACTTTGTGCAGCACAGTTTACTGTACTATTTAGCTTGAATTACATGCTAGCATCATGACATCAATAGTATCAACAGAATGATGTCTGCTGTTAAGAACAGAAATACCTTTTTAATAGGCTAATTTATGGAACAAAGACCCATTTTTAATGTGGCTTTATTTCTCCACCAGGTCAGACATCTGAGTTTGTGTAGACATCTTCTTACTTGATGTTGCCATTACTGACAGAAAAGGCATTCTTCAATACCTTCCCAGCGTAGATTTCCAAATACACTTCCAAAATAGGACCATATAAATTCTTGTATTTGAAATTCATCTTTTTACTTGTTTTTTTGTATTTTGAACACAGGCCTTTGTACTTGGTAAATACAGATGTATCTATTACCTCAGATCAAAGTGATGGGTATTGATCTGTGCATTCCTGTTTTCAAGAAAGCTGAACATTTCATGTACATTAAAGTTAAATCTAAGTTGACAATGGTGATGTTACATGTAAAAGGACAATGTGCTCTTTGTGTTATTGGTATTGGTACTGGCAACATAATAATGTGTAGGTCTATGAACACATTTAACTCAATCAATTAAATCATTTTCAACTCACATTATGTAGTTTCATGTTAAATCTGGCACTTGTCTGACTAAACAAAAAAGTGAGGAAAACGCACAAAACTGTCTGGTGTCCCACTGTGTATGTCTACTTAATAATAATTTAGCATTTATATAGAACTAAAAACCATCAGGCATCTGAGCACTGCTTATTATTACCCATGATGTGTGGTGCTCATTTATTGACTTAGGAAGGATGAAAGGCTGAGTTTGGCCCTGCCGGGATTCGAACCTGCAACAGCAGGCTCTGCATAGATCACAAAGCAAGCACTCTACTCGCTGTGCTATCAGACCAGCAGTCTTATTGTTTAGACTTCTATGTGCCATCAGAGATAGCCTATGTGGTCATGGGAATTTTCTGTCACCCTTAGTCAAAAATGTGACCCTTTGTTTACTTAGCTTACTCATATACCATGCATAGCATGGTTGGGCCCCCTGTGAGAGACTAGTGTTATCATGTTGGGCACCATTGCTGCATTAACAACCATTTTATTTCCATTGATTATGCATTCAAAGGATATTTCTGTTATTCTACTCTCATATTGCTGAATTGTGTACTGTTTTCTGCATGTTTATACTTAGTTGTGCTCAGCATGTAATAAGATGCTACACATTCTTCGGTTGACTTGCATTCATTTCTGTATTAATATAGTCTGCACACACAGACACATTGATTTGTATTGTACTGTGACCAGTTACTCGATTTTGACAAACATGATCCCACCATGCTTTTTAGGAAGATTGATATGAATACCACAAGCAGTTTTGGTGATTAACACTGTGATGTAAAATCAGCCATAACCAATGAGGAAAATACCATCCCTAGCAAAATCCCCTAAGAGTGACAGTAACCTCTGCAACAATAATCTCCAATAAAGAAAGAAATATGACAAGAAAAAGGGGAACCCACCAATGAAAATAGGATCACACGAGGACTGGCCTTAGTAAGAGCTTGAACCAGCTGTTGTTACTTAATGTGTATGTTAAGTGCATTAGCACATACGTAGATGATGTTTTTTGTGCTGCTTTGTTCTTTTCCCTCTTAATAACACGAGATTTTATTTTCTCGTTGGATAATAATGGAATACACAGGCATAATCATGCATGACTGTTACTCGCTGTGTTGTTCGCTAACTTTGTGTTCACTCTTATCTTGCCTCACTTGGTTGGTTGTCTTTCCACTCTCAGCTTAAATACAATTTTCTTTGCCTGGTGTTCAATTCTCTCTACTGACTGGACCCTGACTATCTTGCATCTTTCCTTTCATTCTACTCTCCTCCCGTCCTCCCTGCACTCAATCCCGCTTTTGCTCTTTTCAGCTCCTCGCCCCTCTTCACTGAAACTTGCTCCCTCTGTCCCTTCGTTATATTACTTCTTACTCCTTATTCCGTTTCTCCTTAACAACTCACCTGTTTCAGTACCCTGATTGATTGTTACCTGCTATACCACCTGATCCATGTTTTGCTCCACTGTTCTTATGTCCCGTTGATCTCATATGTAAAGCACTTTGGATAAAGGCGTTATGTAAAGAACAATAAACATACAAATACAAAAAATACTGTTAGGGCCCAATAGGACTGAAACATGTCTGTGGTTGCTTGTGTTCTCTAGAGGAGGGTTTGTGGACTAGCAGTTTGGCCTGGATTTCTCACATTGTTTGTAGTAGCAATGTTAATATGCATAGTATTGATCCCTTCTGCTAAAACAAAGGAATCTAAGCCTTCTAGATATCTCCATCTATAACATTCATGTGTTGCCTGTATATTCACCACTACCAGGATTCATTGCTGGTGGCATTCACTGCCGGTGGTAATACCATACCGCCAGTAGTACTTCCTAGTTGCAATTCCCTCTGAGGTTACCACTGGAGGGAAGGATAATCTCCCTAGAATGGTAACCTGTCAGCATCAGTGCCTCTTCTGTAACAGGGCCTGTTATTTTGTTGTTGTGTATTAAATTTGCCTTGCATCTGATGCCAAGCACCCCTGACTCATGCGTGCCTCAGTCCCCCCAAGGCCACATGTAACACACTTATCCTGCAGCCGGCATTTGGGATATGCGCCTTCTCATGTGGTAGCTGTAATGATGCCACGTGGGACACACAATTACTCCTGCTGCAGTCGGGAGTTTATTAAGCACAGCCAGCTGACAGTGCAGCTTCACTGAACATACACTTCAAGATTCATCAGACAGTTTTACAGTTCCTATTTTCCTCCTTGATTCCACCGAGAATGGAGTCAAGCTGGGAAACCCCTGCCATATACCCCAGCAGGAAAGCCTGTGGATATGAAAAGCACTAAAAACCTCCGGTAAACAATGCACACCATCTACATCTGCTGCTTGATAATAGAATGCATAGTTTGAAGGCAGTGTGCAGGACATTATACCAATCCCTTGGCAGAGATGCTCACCAAATATTTGACTTTCATTCAATATGCTCCATATTTTATGAGATATGACTTTTACAAAAATACTTGGTTTTGCGTCCTTTAACTCCATTCTTTGGAGATACTCGTTCTCAGAAAATACTTGTTTTTCCTTCATTTAGCGCCATTCCCTGGAGATACTCCTTTTAGAAAAAAAATACCATGTTTTCACACCTTTAACTCCATTCTTTGGAGAAACTCCTTCTAGAAAAATACTTTGTTTTCCTTCATTTAGTTCCATTATTTGGAGATACTCCTTCTAGAAAAAATACATTGTTTTGATTCATTTAGCTCCATTCTTTGGAGATACTCCTTCTTGAAACATACTTTGTTTGCATTCCTTTAGCTCCATTGTTTGGTGATACCCCATCTAGAAAAATGGTTTCTTTCCATTCATGTAGCTCTCCTTTTAGGAATATATTACACACTGGTTCATAGAGTGAACTTTCTCAGTAGCTAACTGCCTTTTCTGGTTCTTTTTATTGAACACATTGAAACCTGCAATTGTCAATGGAAAACAATTAAATATATGATGAATAAGTGTTATGCAAAAATAATAATATATATAGAATAACTTCTTACAGTGAAGCTAATGCATGGCCGGTCTGGAATCTGTATTTCCTCTTGTACATTTACTTGTAGAATAGATTCACACAGAATTTAACATCTGCTTTCTTACATTTCTTTTCGTAAATAATTTGGCCACTGAGTCTCACATACTTTATAAGAATAGATTCTGCCTTAAAATAGTGAACAACCCATCAACAGGCCATAGACCTGAGAATTATGCTGGTTGCATTTTGGGATTCTTTATGGATTCGACTCCATGTTGGAATGCAAGCAGGCTAAAATATGGCATCTGAAAAAGGTCATAACAAGTACAATTCCTTGATGGTGTGTAGTTTATATTTGCTGTTTGGGATAACTACTCCAGGTGTAAATATTCACAATTTCTAAAAATGTGAGTGCCCCTGTGAGAATGAGGTTAGGTATGTTGATTGTATACCCTCCCCACTGGGCACGATTATCAACGTCATTTCACTTAACTGCCAGTAGTAGCAGATGTGGCATGACCATTGACCTTGATGACATCACGGGAAATTAAATTACTTATATATACAAAATGCAATCAATATAAGGTTTATAAAGTAGGAACATGGTACTTAAGCAGATGCAAGACTTTTATTTAGTTACCAGCCATGTATTAACTGGGATGTTGCCATAATATGCTAGGAAAGACCCAGCATCGCCATCGCCAAACGCAGGTCAGATGCACGGATTCCCTGCCTGTGCAGCCTCATGTGGCTAAATACTCTTATGTCATAGAAGTTATCCTCTAATAGGCAGATAATTAAGCGTGTTTTCTGCATGGCTTATGCATTTACACCATTTGTGAGGGTTTGAGAAACTCCTAATCGTAATTGTTGCCTGTGAGGCACAAGATAAAGCTTTGTCTGTATGCTGCAAAATCAGGTCTTTTTGGCCTCACTTCTGGTTTCTTTATACACTGTTGTTTACACATCAAAAAATGCTCATAAAACCCCTGTGGATAGTTGATGGCCAGACAATTCTTTGTAAAGCATTTGCATGTTCTACAAGTTCCATTTTCCTTCATGCGAGTCTCTTTCAAGGCGGTCATTAAAGGTCCTTTTGAGTGTTTTGAATTAAGAGACTCTGCTGCAGATAGAAAGAGGGGTGGTCAGTGATAATGTCGAATCCAATAATGTCGACAGTCAAAATGTCGAAAAAAAATGTCAAAAAAAATAATGTAGAAAAGCAATAATGTCGAATTTTTTCTACATTTTTTCGAATTTTTAGAAAAAAATAAATAAATAATTAAAATGTGTTGAATATGAGGGGTGAGAGGGTGGTGGGGGGAGTGGCAGGGGGGTGTCTGGTGAAGGGGATTAGGGGGGAACCCCCCTAGTAAATGATATTTTCCTTGTTTATTTATTTATTGAATACATAAATAAATACATATATAATTAAAATGTGTTGAGTATGAGGGGTGAGAGGGTGGTGGGGGGGCGCGGGAGGGTGTCAGAGGGGTGTTGGGTGAGGGGGGTTGGGGGGAACCCCCCACTAGTAAATGATACTCTTCTTGTTTATTTATTTATTGATATGACATTTTTTTTTCAACATTTTATTTTCTAAAAATTGACTCTTTTCATTATATGTATAGGATTTCGACATTATTGTTTTCGACATTTTTTTTTTCGACATTATCACTACGACATTATCACTACGAACCAGAAAGAGGCCGTGCGGAGATCAGGCGGTCACACCAAGGAAGAATGGCTCATGGAATTGCTCAGTCCCTGGCCTAACCCGGGCCGACTCTGCCCCACCCATTGTAACCTCCCTGCTTGACACTGTATCCTGTTGCTCCCCTCCTCAATCACATTCTGTAACCTCTGGTCATCCTGCACTTACCACTGTTGTTCTATTCTGTCTATGTATATCCCTGCATCCAGAATCAGCTGTATTTCCTGTAAAGCTACCTGTATTAACTGTTGATCTTTGTGTACACAATTCTGTAACCTCTGTATCTCCTGTAAAATGACCTGTATTAACTGTTGATCTTTGCATACATAATTCTGTAACCTCTGTACAAGCTTTAAGGGTCCAGTTACCTGAGGGTTCGGTGCGCGGTACAAATAAAGAAACTAAACAAAACTAAGCTAGAGAGGTTGTGTTTGCTTTAAATACCTGACACTATCCCTACACACTCTGAATGGGGTTACAAGACAATGCCAGAGATAGCAAAAGGGGAACCAGGGGATGCAGCTGCCAAAAGATAATGTCCATGACAACTATCCCATCAAACATGTTCGAGGCTTTGTTTATTCTCTGCAGAGGGGCTCTGAATGTTTGTCTAACTTTTTGTATTTTGTTGCACTCTAATGGTGGCACCAGGGGGCAATAGCAGCTGGTAATGGACTGCTAGCACACGGCGATAGGCTTAAGTGAAGGGAGGACCTTTACCAAAGGCTAAGGTCCATTACCAGCTGGAAAAGCCCCCTTGCACAACTGCTTATACAATTAGACCCAAGGGATAAGCCCAGGGTTCTAATAATGTGTCAATAAAAATCGACTCATGTACACAGATATCCTTTAAAAAAAACACTATAAATAAATATGGATATCTGGGAAATAATAGCGGGGGTCACGTTTCTATTTATATGGCAGCAAGCATCGCGTGGAGAGATTAGATCCTGGGCACTGGCAGGTAAATGGTGTTTGTAGGCAAGGTGGCCGAGCAGTGCTGGGCTCTGGGTGGGGAGGCATTGCGCGACGAATGCGAGTGCCTGTGAAGGCATTAGGCCAAGCAAACGGAATCAGTCTGGAGGAGAAGCACCAGTGGCAGAAATGAAACGGGGGCTTTTATTGTCTAATAAAGCCTGTTTCCCTGACCACTGGATTGGATGTTACCACTTTCGCTAGCTCTAATTGGTTTTATGCCTGTTTATTATTTGTTTATTTTTTTAGGAGAAATTCTTTCACTGGACACCAACCGGAGGATAGACTGTCGAAGCTTTGCACATAAGCTTTGCACATATGCAAAAAAGCAGAGCAAACACATTTTGTAGCAATTTTTCTGCCTAGATAATATGCAAAGGAGCAAACAGGTTTGACTCCAATCAGTATTATCAAAACAAGTTTCACATGGCAAAACTGAAGCAGGCTGCTCCATTTACTACATTTGTAGAATAAAATGAAAAGAAATGTAATAAACGCCTTTCGTTTTATGTTATGCAGCAAACATAGTAAAACATAGTAAAACATGCCAGGTTCATTTTTACCCTAGTGCAAACGTTTTTAGATAATATGAAATGTTGCAAAACCAGTTTGCTCCATTTTATATTATCAAAGCATTTGCTCCATGTTTCCATTGGTGCACATGTTAGATAATATGGGCTCTGATACCCATTTAGATACATCTTTTCTGCCGCGTGCCTGTTCTTTTGAATGTTTTTATTTGGGAAGACTTTTGGTTGGTGGGGACACTATACATAGTCACTAAGCCATTTCCCTTGCCTCATAGTCTTGCACATCTTAGGGGCCAAAGCCAGACAAGCAGATCATACATTAATTGAGGCACTCATTAATCAGAGCAGGCTATATACACGTGCCAGATAATACCCCATGAGGATGTCTGTTCCAGAAAATAAAATACTATGAGCTTTGCCGCAGTAGTTTGCAAGAGGTTTGTCTTTTTTGTACCTGGGAGCTGTGTAAACATTCCCTGAACTTAACAATGATGGTATGTGCAGTCCAAAGTGCTAGCCAACTAGGGGACCATTTCAGTTAGACCAAGGTCCTACTAATTGTGGGGTAGTTCTGCTAACATGAGCTAAAACTGTCCTGAGTATCTCGATATGTGATTTCTCCAGCCTAGACTACTGCACCTGGGCCATTGCCCCTTTTGTACCAGGGATGCTCTTTTTCCAGGATTTCTTTCTAAATTTAGAATGTTCCTGTGTCATGACTGCTCTTGTGTCAGCAAGCGGCTTGTGCACTTGGGCTGCTGCTTCTTGCCTCACTGTCAAACCCACTTATTAATGGATCAATAGATACAACTATTGACATAAGTTGGAGGGTCCATGAAGTGTCCTTCCAGTCTCTGGGTCACGGTATAAAATAATGATTCTGATCTGTTCATTATGTAATCTATGCTATACCTTTTATTCTGCTTCTGTTCATTTTGCTATGCCCATCTTTAACTCCACATCTTACAATCAAAAGAGGTGTGCTCTGCACTCCCATCTGTGATGAATCCTGCAGAGTCATCACAAAACCCTGGCCTGAAGTCTCATACAATGAGAGCAGGGGGAGGTAGCCGCTACCTGATCCTAACCCTAGTGGTATCACGAGGTATGGCTGTGCGGTGAATGTGGTGACTCCATTAGGAGAGACGCTGTATTCATCCACTGCTGAGCATGAGATTTCCCTAATGCCTAAATATCTAATGGCAAGATGTCACTGTACGGCTTCCTCTCCCAGAATTACCCAAAGTGCCAAGTATGAATACCCCTTTTAACAAACATGAAAATGGAACACAGGGGGATAAGGAAGTTAATATTATAACTTCAAATTGTTATGATTCTGCCTATTATCTAGATTTAAGATCCAAGGGAAGAACATCAACACCTTTGAAAACCTTCCTTAAATATAAATCATCTCAATTACCCAAACAGATTGGATTAATGAATAAAAGAACAAACAAGAACATTATGAACTTCAAGTCCTATAATGCTCTTAGTACTGTGACGAGGAAGAGGAGCGCAGAGTTAGTAAAGTGTTGTAAGCGGCCTAGTTGTTGTAATGAGCAACACCTGAGCATGACCTTTAAAGGCCTTTCAGGTGTGGTGGGAAAGAAGCAGCAGATAGGAGCATGAGCTGAACTTGCTGTTGTAGAGGCAGCGGGACGCTGTGCAGAAGATGTGGTAGAGCTCGGTCTCGTTGGCTATGCAGAGGATGCGCAGGGGGAATCAGTACTGAAGAAAACCACACCATGAGTGAGAGAAGCACTCTACGCACCGTGAACTGCTCCGGTATTGGATGTACACCGGAGAGTTGAATAAACAAGACTCAGCCCCTCATTTTGTTCCCAGCGGCTTATCCTCATAGGTGAGGAAATGTAAATATAAAGCAAAAACAAGTATAAATCTACCCCTCCCTCTAGTGTCCAGATCTGGCATCACCTATAACATATGTGCAGGTGTGGAAAACATGAGCCTCAGTGCAGCATTTATTCCACATCTGTACATATGCACAGAACGTATGTGGGTGTATTTCAAACAATAAAAAGGAAATGCTCTACTGAGTGTCTGTCCAAGGAAAATACAGGTCAGAGATCAGAAACTCATAACCTCCATGCGTAGTGGATACATTCTGGAAACATAGTTTCAAGTAAAATGTACGCATATGCGCAGGAGCTATCCCATCAAGGTAGCCGTTGAGGCCAAAATGTGTTTGTGGGCTTAGAAAGGGGGCTGTCAGATGCGAGCACCACTATTGTTTGGTGTGGAATGCATGCTTTGAAATACAATCTGATTACAGAGCTCGCCTCAGATTCATACCTTGTGCGACCACATCATCAATCTCACACAATAAAGTTGCTGTGACTGAGTGAAAACATTTGCTCTGCGCTTCAGCTGGTGTTAAAGCTGCTCTGCTCAATTTGATTAGTGTGAAACAAAATGAAAAAGTAACTTTACAGTGAGGCCTTTGGTTTGCATGTTACAGTGCATAGAACCTGTGCTATACCCTAATCACATCTGCCTCAATGTCTGAAAGTCCAAGCTAGTGCTGGGCATTGGACAAGAAATGGATTTCATTAATGCATTATTACATTTCAACAAAGATCTTCTCTTGCCAGTCACATATTGTTTGGTGACATTGAAGTAATGTAGGCTGTTTTGGGTTGACAGATGCACCTAGGTTCACTTAAATTGCATTCAATCAAATTGACTAAAAGTTCAAGTTTCAACTTCCACTTTGCCCTTCTGTAGGAAGTAAGTCTGCTTACATTGCTTTTGCAGTTCATTCGCTTTATTGTCACAAACAATGCACCTTTCACAGAGACTTTCGAGTGGGCTACTTCCTTTCGCTGGACCACTCGTTACTCATTATCGCCGA
The DNA here is from genome assembly GCF_040938575.1 of Ambystoma mexicanum. Classification (NCBI taxonomy): domain Eukaryota; kingdom Metazoa; phylum Chordata; class Amphibia; order Caudata; family Ambystomatidae; genus Ambystoma; species Ambystoma mexicanum. The sequence goes on from NC_090931.1 coordinate 347,367,737, forward strand.
TTCCACAGCTGTCTTTTACTTCAAAGTTCATTCACAGGTCTGCCTTTCCTCGCGTCTCATCCACAGGCATGTAGCATTCACTTGCGATATAATGTTGCCTCTTCAAACTTCCCATAATACACACCGGGTCTCATCTGTTCTCACTTATCTTCTCAGTAAATATGATTTCTTCGTATCCACATGTTCATTTTCATTGTTACTTCAATCACATCTTCATTTTTTAACTATTCATATATCATTTCAGTGCTTCCTCATCTCTTCTCTTCATGACATCACTTTATGCTTGTCAGGCTTTACTTCTAGTTCTTCTGTGTCCATTGATGTCTGCAGATTCCTTCTACCACATCAGTTCGAGGGTACATTTTGTACGGTTGTCTGAGAACATAATGTCTTTCTCATCATTGATGCAGTATTGGGATGATACCAGGTGTCATGCAAAGTGCTTTCTCGCTGTTCTTCCAGTATCAGGGACGTGAGGGGGTGGGCTCATTGAGTGACATGTACATCTGCTTCTCTACAATTCAACATCATTGTTCAGCACTATAGCTGACATCATAAGAACAACCCTTAATGATGTTTTATAACAAACCCTAGGACATGTTCTACCTTGTCAAATGTCATCCTGGAAATATCACCATGCATCTGAACCAAGCCTGATTAGTGAGATTAGTTAAACCAAGTGACCTGTGGCAAATATGACACTTCTAGTATCCACTCCAATGACTTCAACTATTTGGTCACCCAGATGATTCCCAGGTCTTGCTGATCCTCACAGTAACATATTTCTGCATTTATCATATTGAAACATTGTCTTTGTATTCCGTGGGATCAACTTGGGATACAACTATTTAGCCTGCAGTGAAGATCTTATGAACAAAACTGTCTGCAGCTTTCAGTACACTTAGGCAAGCTATTCTATCTATGTACACAGTGACTCAGAGGCCCGCCAGCAAGCAGTAGCGTTTCAGGCCTGCTCCAGTATTTTAGCAGTGTCTTGCTCTGCATGCAGCCTTGATCTTCAAAAGCACAGGCCTTGTCTAACAAATGTATTTTACTTCTTCATGCTGTTAAGGACATGACTCATTACTTTTCAACAAATTCGGTTTTCCTGTGGACAGTTTGAATGGAAAGGATGGCAACTTCTGCTCCTTCCAACAATGAAGACATTGCTAATCATTTACACTGACTGGATGGCTTATCTCTCTTTGAATGTGGCAGGTATGCACAGCTTGTACTTTCATTTATGTTCAGAGTGTGATGTTTGCCTTTCTACAGTGACTTGTTCTGTTATGAGACATGTTTAACCCTAAAACAAAATCTGGGGGAAATTGAAAAAAAAATATACTCATAACTATATTGAGATACCTAATTCTTCACTCTGAATTTGTGCATCTCATTGGAATGATAACATATTTCATTTCTTCCAAAATTGTATTTGTATCTGGATTTATATAGCACAGACCTAGCTAGGAAGCAAGGGGATGCCCTGAAATTAATTTGGGGTTAACAAAAACTGGTGGAAGGAAAAGTTATTAATTATAGTAGCTTGGCTATCCCATAATTATACATGGCAGGCTGTGAAATCCACATAAATGCTTGGACATTATTTTCTTATTGCATGCTACTTGTGACATCACAACTGATCTGTAATAAGAACATTTGTAATCGGTCATTATGCTTCAGTTGTGATGTCACAATGCCTGCTTCTTGAGCCAGCAGGGAGCATAGTTCCAGCTGTGACTACAGCACTTAATTCAAGCCATGGCAAGCTTTTCAAATTCATTGCCTGCAAAATAGTTTTTTGTCACACTTTACATCCATGAATTGACAAGGAACTGTCTATTGTAGAATGTTTAATGTTTGCATTGCTAATGTTTAACACATGTGAGCAAGAGCCTGTTTGTTCTTACTGATTTTAAAGCACAAAATGAAAACGTTTTTCAATACATTTGTTTTAAGGTGCTTACATTATTTTTCATCCGCACATTAGGAGGTGCATATAACCTTTTTTTTTAAAATCCGAACAGAGTGTACATTGATCACATCTATCAGCAAATGGAAGAACTCTTACATTAGATTAAGCAAGATGCCAGGTATTAAAGGGTATGACAGTGTGTGGCCATGTAGTATACGGAATACAGTGCCTCCTACTACATGTAACAAGGATATTGCAAGACTTCTCATAGTTCTGTGACCTTATAAAGGAACAAGGCCTTTGGCTTTGCTCCTCTATTTGGCCACAGTACTCCATGGCAGGGGAGTTGCTAGGTCTGGAAAAGACCCGGGGCTAAGCTGATGTCATAACTGTTGGGGCTGGGGGCTAGCTAGTCTTTTGGCTGTAGCTCCTGAGATTCTATCCGGGGCTACAACCAAAAGATCAGGGGCTATAGCCCCCTTAGCCCCCCCTAGCAACGCCCCTGCTCCATGGTGACACCCAGTATCCTTATAATGTACGCAGAGGTACTTTATCACATATGTAATGGGGTGGTAGCAAATTCTAAGCGACCCATAGGCACTAACAAGCTGTGTCTTGAGTTCCTTCCTGGATTGTGGCCCCGATTGAGGCCAGGTTGCTGTTCCGGTAGGCCGGGGCACAGCAAGAGAAAGTCTGTTTCCTGGTTTTCTCTTTGAGTGCCAATTTAGTTTAAAGCATCACAATGGTCTGGCTGCTAGAGAAGCACATGCCACCTCAGTCCATAGGTGGCATTGGGCCAATAGCTGCCTTACATTTGATAATTAGTAAGGTTTTAAGCAGAACTGGCAATTGCACACACAATCAATTTCTTGTCATGTTCTGGTTAAAGTTATGAAAGAAAGAGACCTTTTGGGCCTAATTCACAAAGCATTTTGCAGTGGGATTTTCTCATTGAAAAACGCTTTGTGAATCAGGCCATTTGACGCTGTTAGCCATTGATGCTGAGAAGGGATTCAACAGGGTTTACAGGAAATACATATGCACAATGGTGCAAATACAGATTTGATTTTGGGAGGCCTTTCTTTGCAGTTTTAGAAGTCTGTGCAGCAGTTGTAATGCAGACATGTTTGTAAATGGTGGACAGTCAAACTACCACAAATTACCATTACAAAACATTTCTCAAATTTGCCTGCTACACCATTCTGCAGAAAATTAATGTTACTTAATGCCCTCTCTTGTTCAGCCTTTTGTTCTTATTTAAAGAGGCAATACCAGCCTTTCACCGCAGGTGTTTCATAATAGCACACTGAAAAGATACATTTCATTTAATGCCTTATTCTTTCAAAAAAACCGGTAAATCTGTGCAACGTTTGAACAGTTCTAGTCAGTAATGCTTTAATGAAACTGGCAGATACTGTAGAATGAAAGGCACCTCTTGGCTGTTGTATATTACAATGATACTTCATGTGCTGAATTCCATTTTTTCATAAAAGTGGTTTCAGCTGCAACAATCTTAGAATGATATTCTTTTTTAAGACTTGATTAATTTGGCATTTTTTTATATAGCATACTAATTTACTGATTGACCTGACTAATCCCACTCAGTAAACATCCTTTTTTCACTGATTTGATTAAATGATGTAAAACCAGCAAAATCAGCTTGATCCACAGCGGAAAACATGGCTGGAAATTGCCCTCGAGTGCCCCCAAATCCGATTAGATTGGATAATAATGGTGTAGAAATGACTCCATGCATGCACAAACAACGTTGCTGCCATAGTCTTTACAGTTACTTTAGCACTATAGGAGATGTCATGAGAATGTTGCAGACAGGTTTGTAATCGCAACAATGAAATACAATGGACTTTCTTTGAATCGTATAGAGAAATCTAGATGTGTTAACATGTTCTTTCATTCTGCTTCATGTGTCAAGTTCAACATATTAAACTAAGGATCGCTTAAAGTATTTAAATGTTTTCTTTTAAGAATGTGATAAAATGGGCTACTCAATTTATAAGCATGTCCACATTTTAAATATAAATGGACTGTACTAACAGTAACTATGCTATAGGGACAGACTAATTCGACCAGGATCACACAGCTTGCAAAATTGAAGAAATCCATTAAAATGATGAGTTCTAATTTCTGTAATTTTCGAACTGGATCAAACTGGCACAGCATAGAGGGTAACTTAGCCTTTCTTTTTAAAATGATGATTGTAGTCGATGATCTTCAGATGACATGTCTTTGTCTAAACAGAATTATATTTGTAGTCAAACATATGTAGGTCTGCCACCACATTAAGTGTGTGTAGAGTGATACATTCCTTCTCACAACCCCATAGGTATTGCTTTTAGGAAGTACAGTGTGTCCCTTTCAGTTTAATTTTGTATTTGTATTTGTGTTGAACATATGGGTACATGACGAATAAGAAAACACTCTTCATCAAATGGCGTATTTCCTCTTCGCAAGACCAATAACTTGTTTTGGTTTTGCAGTGCTTTGCCAGCACTATGCCTACTTTGTGTGTGTTTCTGGTGCAAGCCATGTGAACAGGCGTTAATGCCACATGAGGAACCTCTCGAACCACAAGAGCAACGCAGAGGATATGTTGGCCTAAGGAGGTGACATCTGCCATTGATGGTTAAATGCGGTACATATTTTGGTGAAAAATATTCATGCCCCGAAGGTTTCTGGAGTGGTGTAAGTTAATTGAAAATATAGCACATGTAAATGTGATAGGAGAAGTTGTGTAGCTCATCAAAAGAAAGCAAAGTGGGACATTCTATGCACTTCGTGGCCTCAAACATGAGTTGGGCGTCTGGTTCTTAGAATTGCAATAACCTTGCTCTTGATATTATATGCCCGAGCTCAATTGTGTAACAGAGACATTCAATTTGACAGTTTATGATCAGTTTCCAGTTCCAGCAAAAGGCTCCCATGAGATAAACCTTAGGGCCAGCCATGCTGTGAACTATTTTGATCTAGAAAAGACGGTTTGGGAGTGACCAGATGGAATACAGTTGCATGTGGTCTGGAAAGGTGAAGCTTGTTTTAATGGAGTTAATGGGTACTTGCAATGCTCTGCTGGAACGTAAGATAGTAAAGGTAGAAAAGTATTACTTTGAGGTCACAACAACATTTAAGAAATTAGAAAATTGGATTTCCTAAAAGGTCTTAATGCTATTGGACTGCATTAAGATGAACACAGGATGCATCAAATGCAAAAGGAAAACACTAGCGTGCTTATTTTTTTATATAAATGAGTAATTTGACGGCGGGGAGCTGTTACGTTTACACTGTAGCCTAGGCACCTCCCCCATTTTCTGTCATTTGCATTGCAGAGTGCCAATGTGAAGTACTCCGCCTTTTGCCATTCACATTTGCACTCCACAGTGCAAAGTGAGCAAGCGATGCCTGGCATGCTGGCATGCCAGGCAGCGTTTATTTTTTTTTTTGCGAGGGCCACTTGCCATGCTCGCATGGCAAGCGGCGCTTGCAAATTAAATGAAACCTACCCGAGATGCATGCACGCCAGGGAGGGTTTCATTTGAACTGGAAGCACTGCTTACCATGCACTCATGGAAAGCGGTGTTCCCAATTGAAATGACACACGCTTGTCAGGGATGGGTTTAATTTCATTTGTACACTCTCCCTGCCATGCTTAGGGGGCATGCACAATAAGCATGTAATCCCTGTGGAACCCGCCTGCTTTATGCTGGTGCATAAAGCAACGGCCCCCGTAGGGATCTCCAGTTTAGGGATCTCCAGCTTAGGGATCTCCATCTTAGGGATCTCCAGCATAGGGATCTGCAGCATAGGGATCTCCAACATTTGCGCCGGCATGAAAATCCTGGCAAGCGCAGATGGTGGAGCATTTATATAACGCAGAGGAAGGAGGTGGCAGGAACGCAAGCTGTATTCCACCTCTCGTCAACACCATACAAATGATTGAATATGTGGCGTGGCGAGATTGACAGGTGTGAAAGCCTTACGCAAGCCTTTTACGCCTTTCAATCATGTTGCCTCTCTATTGAGCATGTGGGGACACACGTACCAATCAAATAATCATAAGATGATTGACAGGATGGCTATGGAAAGAGTCTAAAGATTTAGCACTGCGAACATTGTGCTGCATTGTGCAGATGTAAAAACGTCCGTGCTGTGCGGCACCGTCTTTTACTGTAATTAGACCTGATCAAACGCCAAACCACGAAAAGGTGTGGAAAATACTTTACTCCTGTGACTTATGTGGTTTAGACTTCTGGCATGCCAGGTGCAGCCTAGGGTCGTCAATAGACAATGGGCCTCATTACACAGATGGCGGTAAGGGTTTACTGGTACCGGAATTTTACCGGTACCGGTAAATCCTTACCGCCTTACTACGAGGTCCCTTTGCGGGTTGGGGAATTTAACACCTGCTTTTTGCAGGCATTAAAAACCAAGCCGCAAAGGGACCCAGAGAGTTAATTACGGTACCGCAATTTGCGGTACCATAATTAGCGCCTTCCCCATTCCCATTATGCCCTAAGGGGCAAAAATGGGAATGGGGAAGGGGAATGGTGGAAGGGGGAATTACCGCCCCGCCGACCTTGGAATGGGGAGGTAATTCCCCTTTCCGCCAAGGCGGTGCCGGTATTTTACCGGCATGAACCATGGCGCTAATGGCGCCATGGTTCTCCGCCATCCGTGTAATGAGGCCCATGTTTTCAAAGTATGTTGCAAATGTAAAAGTAAGCAACGTGTCAATTTCACGGGATTACAAAAATGTATCTTACATTTGTACAGCACCTTTGCTCTTCAAGCTTCTGCCAGAAGGGATTGTTAGCAAGTAACACTTAATTGCCAATAAAAGAGAACTAAACATGCAAACACTTTGTGATGGGTTGAGCCCCCAATGCAAATGTTTGTCTGTAATCTGTAAATCACAGGCTTTCATCCCAGAGTGGCAAATAAATTAGTGTTTCGCTATTAATAGGTGCTATTAGCAAATTCAGCGGTGTTCATTGTATGAATGTCAGGAAGATTGACGTCTGATTTGTCCCTGCCCATATCCCAAAGCGTGAACTGGAGGTTAAAAACACACGTCTAAAGCAGGTTCATTAAACGTCTGAACTATCTTGCAGAAAGGCAGGCGCACCAAAAGTGAGAAGAAGTGAAACAAAGCACATATTTAGGTGGTCGCACTAGAAACAGAAATGCATTAATGCTCTATAATACTGATGTAATGGCAACCATGTTATCCTCTCTAGAAGGCGGAAGTTTGAGGCATTTCTGGTAGGTTCCAAAAACACTCTTCGGAATTAAGCACACTAGCCTGTGAAGTATCACAAGAAAGAAAAGCACACTGCACAACACGCAGGGAGTCCCACTGGCGCTTTATGCAACCCACTTCGAAATTTAAAAGTAACCAGGTGCTTTTAAAAATGGCTTTAGATTTTACCATATATATATATATATTTAACACATGTATATAGCACTCGAAACTTAGAAATGCCAGGGCATCTCACAACATTAAAATCCAAAAGTACACACGTGGACCTACTAAAAAGTTGACATACAAAATGGACACATGTGGAAAAGTTGAGGCGGTGAGTGTGATGACTAGGAGAAACAATGGTTGCATCATCATAGAGGCCGGCATGAGTTTCATCAAATATTACAGAATCAGAATCAGAATGGGCCATGAAAGCAACACATAAAAACATTCACAGAAACAAGGCATGGTAAAAAGAACGAACAAAAAAAACCCGTAAACCATTAGTACAAAGTTCTCTAAACTTAAAGTTCCTAACATGAAATACACATTGAAAATGGAACCTAAAAGAAGAAATGAGAAATTAAATACATCATATCACTACAAATTAAATGTTACTTCCTGGTAAGTAACGGTTCATAATATGAATCTTTTCAATCCAGCATAATTTTAATAAAAATGATAACTTCGATCTTACGTTCATTTCACTGTGCTTCGGAAATATTAGACAGTACAAATGTCAGAGGATAATGTTACTCTCTTACATACATAAAGTAATAGGATCTTTGTTTCTAACATTGCTTTGGCCTAAAGCAGAAGCTGCCACTTTCTTCGTAGAGCTGTATATAGTGGGCACTTAAAGAATACATTTCTTCCAGATTCGATTTCTAACGAGCAGCGTAAATAGTATTTGGCGGTAGTGGAAATATTTCAGTCCGTCAGTAAAAAAAAATAATAATAATAATAATAATGACCCAAAGAACCAGCTGAGGGTTGTATACTGATACAATGCATCATAATCTGCCAGGCATGAGATGCAAACAATACATCGGGTTGCAGTACTTTATCATAGCAGGTACACCTGTTATCATAGCAGGAACACCTGTGCATTTATTGTTGTGTGATTCAGGCTTATTTTCATGAATTTGCTGAAGCCTATGTGCATCTTCTTCCGGGTTCATCCTCGCATACCACGCAAGAAGCACATTGGAACCTACATGTTCAATATTACCATAGAGAGAGAAGAAAGAACAACATTGATGAGAAATCGTAGGAAGGAGTAATATCTTCATGAAGAAAATTAAACATTTTCTGAAACAGCTACAATGAATTGCAGTGAAAGAAACACAGAGGGCCTCATCACGACTTTGGCGGTAACCCTTAAATCTGGCAGTAGCGCTGTTACCCCCGGATTTAAGGGTCCACCAAATCAGGGCTTTGGCTGATTTCCCCCCAGCTGTTAGCTGGTGGGAAATCTGCCGAAATTTCGCACTCATACCACCGGCGGGAAATCCGCCGGCGCTAAAAGCACTAAATTTCCCCATTGAGCCCAATGGGGAATGGGGAATTCCCAAATGGGCTCAATGGGGAATGGGCAATACCCGTTCCGCCAAACCCGTGATCTGGCGCTAATAGCGCCGGTGGGTTTGGCGGTAATGCTAATAACGCCAGCGCTTTTAGCTCCGGCGTTACCGCCCAACTCATGATGAGGCCCAGAGACATTTCAGGAATGTCAAACAAATTGTACCTCGAATGACAACACAATTTTGAATGTCCATCGAGCCCTTAATGTATGATTAGGGTAGATAAAGGATCGAAACACATGTAGGCCTATGATATGTAATTAAGACACATTAAGAATAAACTTGGTCTTGTTCATTATTGAATTCTTACTACTTTTAAATCATTTGCAATACGATTCATTGCAACACATTTTTTCCACCGGTGTTAATGTTCTTTTAAGAGCAGATGATATTTAAAGCTTAATTGAAGATGGTGGCGCAAGACGTCACCTTTTCCAAATCTCGTTTATCAATGTTGATACTAAGGGTATTAATGGCATAGGTGATAAATAGGTGATAAACTGCACCCTAACACAATTTAAAAAACATGTTTGTTTTGACAAGCACAGTATAACAGTGTATTACAGTGTTTTCCTGTACCCACATTTGAGACATATGTGTGCATTTGATCATGGCGGCTCACTGTGAGTTTCAGAAGCTATGTTCAAATCTATATTTTTTTTCCTTCGGGGCACCAATTGGATGTGATATAGAGTCAGGCCTTAATTGTGATGACGAGGGACGTGCCAGACCTAGAAATAGAGGATGAATGAAAATGCATCATTGCAATATCAGACTTCAGGCAATGATGGATATGCTGACTAAGCATCGAGAAGGATCACCAGCGCCTGGCCGAGACAGGCATAGCAGACACGCACATTGATAGAAAGCCAGAGAGACAGATGGTTTGGCAGACAGATACTTGCAGGCAGGCACATAGTCATGTGGAAGGCAAACCGTATTGTAGTTGACAACTTAAACAAGCATTGGCAAAGTCTACAGTTTTGGCTGTAGTGCAGCATTGGATAGCCATTTTCCATTCACTGACGTAGCGGTGCTACCTGACCATTAGATGTCAGCATCTGGCAAGTGGTGTTGGTATCTGACATACTATTGTATTGTCTGGAAAATGCCCATATAATAGGCTAAATTGCTCGCTTTAACAATCTTTGTTTTTAACAGAAATTCAGTGCAGAAACCTGATGCTTGAGAGACATATTGCTTTTAAATCAAGTGGCTGAAGGCAGGTTTGGGACGAGCATTTTTGTTATGCCAGCGCCTGGTTTACAGCTCTAATTAAGACATTAACTTTCATAATAATGATAACATTTCACAGTCACATTCCCTTAAAGCACAGATGTAGCTCAAATATAATCCAGGCGTCTGTAGTTTGGGTGGAAGGGTATTGGTTTCACAAGCCGTAGGAACGAGCATTACAATGGGCAGTCAATGGGTGGATAAACAAGACAAACACCTGCAGGCAGTTTGCCCAACTCACATGTTATCTCTCTCCTATTGTTACTTTCCATGCCAATAGTTAGGCTTTATTGAACTGAAAAATTCGAACTGAAAGTTCAAATAATAAACATTAAGATGGCATAAAAAACAAACTCTGAATGATTAAGCAATGTAAGCACAGTTACTGAGACATTGTGGTGGGTTTGTTTATATCTGAATACACTAAGTGTTGTAAATCTGTTCACAATCTGCTTCAGCTATCTATTGGTCCAAACATTCTCTTTACGCCTTTGGTGATTTTGGCAATGTGTACCCCTGGTAACCATCTACTTGCATCATTTCACAAAGTTCTCTGTGTGTCACTTCATGTCCCAAAGTAATTTTGAAAACAGTACATTCAATGATTTGACATGACCTTATTGTCATGTCCGCACAGGAATTCAATCCTTGTAGTTTTCTAAAAGCAAGGTCCCTGTCGCGGGGCTGAGGCATCGGTCTCCGTGCTTCATGAAGAACAAGACGAAGCCAGTGGTTGGGGTTTACATTCAAGTGTGTACATTTGTCAGTCTTTCTCTTTCCCTCTCATACATTCCTCCCAGATTTCTTTCCATTTTACTCAAGCCTCCCTATCTCCACTGTTAACTGCCCAAACATGACTCGCTCGATCAACACAGCAAAGTGTGGCTTTGGATTCATGCATCAAACAACTGTTAGAGAACACAAAAAACTGCACCAGTGTGACAAAGTCTCTGGAAAATAGGGGATAGTACAATGGCTGTTTGACAAACAACAGAGGGTCCACTAGCTATGTTTTTTCATGTTTAAATATGTACATATACACTGATGTGCCCAGCGCACCTCCTCGTCCAACACTACTACCAAAAACTGTCCGATGAACAACACAGCGATCATCCAGTTTGTTCTTTGTTGTTTTAGTACTTACGAATGGTCATAGTTGGACATGGCTTGAGATGGGAAAAGAGGGGTTTTCAATGAGGCAACTGGTTTCAGCCATCCTTCTCAAACTAAGCTCGTCCCATCGCCAGTATTCCTGGCTTAGTCAGAATGAATGAAAACATGCTCCAAATTATGCCAAATAGCAGCCACCCTAGAGACAAATGCCCTTTGTAAACAAAATCACAGTGACTGACACCTTCGGGCAACATAGATGAGCATAATGGTCCCAGATCCAACGACCTACCATGATAAGTGGCAGGAGCAACAATGGATTAAATACAAATTCATAGTTTTTTGCTATTATATTTGATTATCTAGCACATTCCTACAGCATTTGGATTTAAATATGTTATCATGTTTACCATAATAGTGCATGAAAGTGAAATTCCGAGGGTGGAGCAGGAATCTGCTGTAATGGTGGGGTGGAAAGACTCAGCTCTAAGAAGATCAGATAGGCCGGGAAATCCCGAGCCCTAAAACGGCAGAGTCAAGGTAAATGACAAAGGCCTGTTTTATCAACTCTCCTGATAAAACAGGTACAGCAGCAAACACACATTTTCTCTACACTCTCACTCTCCTCCGTCTTAGGCTTGACAGCAGTTTATAAACAAGAAACTTGTCACAACTGTCGTCACATTACATTTTTGATTACAAAAACCTATGGGAGGGAGGGATTGGTTAGCGGAATCATCTATACTGGTAATACATAGGGGTTTGTTTTCTTATTGGTCATGTTGGATCTGATGGTTCCAACTTCCAGTGTTGAAAAAAGTTGGCACATGCAATAACTACACTACTGGATTGGCTAGTGCAACAATTATAAGGCACTGTATTCAAGAATTGGGATTGGTTGGCACTGACCTTGCCAACATTGACTACTTGGCAGTTCATAGCACATAAGCACAATAATGGTAGGGGGAAGCAAACAAAGTAGATTATCTGAGACAGTTTCAAAATTGCAAAGTAAGATTTATTTTGCGCATATCATACAATCGAGCGGACTTCAAGTTCATTCACATCCAGTTTTTCATGCATAGTGGAGAAGTGATTTGCCTGAATAGTACACATATGTCATTTGTTATTCATTTGCAATAGGTAAGAACACAAATATGTTCAGACTACATTCACAATGTTACCCTAATCCCCAGAAGGCAGAATAAATTGCATATTCAATAGATGTTATTGTTATGTCAAATGTTTTCACTTTGCTTATGGCTTTAATTACAAGCTCTTTCCACCAGTTCATGGACAGTGACTTATGTGTGAGGCCTTAAACAGAGAATCCACTTTCCCTCTGTTCCAACAATGATCACCCTATTTGCACAATCTTTCAAAGATACCTTTCATTCATTTAACAAATTGGAAGGGCTGAACACTATGACTCATTGTGTAACTAACCTCTGCTTAGTGCAGCCAGTCTTTACATAACATTTAGTTAAGAGGATAGAGCCATATTGGAATAGCCTTTTCTTCTTTGCGGAATAGGAGGACCTGTCCTTAATGTTATTTAATCGAGGTTTGTCGGTGAAGGCCAGGTGACTGATACATGCCCCCTGCATGGACCCAGCCTTTTCTTGTAATGAGTGACAGAGAAAGCCATGAGCATATTTCTATTTTGTTTCTACTTGATGACTGACAAATGTGACACCCATTTTGGATATGACTAAAATAATGGGATTTTGATTGTGAAAAATGGATTAGCTTAGGGCTAAGAAAGATGCATATTGTTATTATATTCTAACAACACCAAGGTGTCGCTTTTCCCAATAATACATTTCCATCTCTGATTCTCTAGGCCACAAGCCACGACTCTTATTTTTGAACTTGACTGTATCTCATACTGTTGTTCTGAGAATTTAAAGGGAGTGAATGCATCAGTCTATCTGTGTCTGTGGCTAATGAATAGCCCATGTTCTCCAACAAAATATCACGTGTGAGAAGACCACATTTTGACTTATTCTGCTTGACTTTTACTAGGATTTTAACACATATTAATGTGGGTGTCTTTGCCCTTCCTGTCCGCTAGAGACTTGTTTGAGGTACTTTTTCTTCCAACATTAAGCCTTAATTAATTAACAGCTGGTCTTCAAGGGCTGTTTATTTCTTTACTTAATCAAAGAGAAATGTGCCTTGCACTTGGGAATTAGTATCTTCTGCTCTCTTCGGTAATAGTCCAAACCTCAATTTACTACCCTAACCTTGGCAGGAGTTGTGCAGCTGCGGTCAGGTCTGTCTGGTTGTACATTGTCCTGCAGATTCAAGGATTCTTTGATGTTTCCCATTCAGTGGAACGTGGCTGCACCTTCCATTTTATCCAAAATGGCCACTTGTTACTGTTACATTCCTGCATTGAGAAAGCCTTATGTGTATTCGTCTGCATCTTGTGTTTCAGCATATGTGTTGATGATGTGTCTTCTAGTGTCTAATGAATGCATGTAACATTCTTTATGTCTAAATGAAGTTTGACCTAGTGTCTATGTATCCTTTTGGTGAGTGCATGTTTGCTTCGTGTTTAATGTGTCTATGCATGTCATTTAGGCAGGACTGTTACTTTGCTTCCATCATTTTTCAATTACTGCATATCCCTAAAGCTTGCAGATTCATCTCTTCTTCAATAGCTTTGGGGTAAAGTCGGTAGGGTTGCCTTAGTGAGTACTGTCTCTCGTATTTGCAGTATGACGGCGGAGTGGGATCTGATTCCCTAAATGATGCACTCATTTCATTCCTACAGTATAGAGGTGGAAGAGGGGCCAATGCTATGAATAATGCATTTATTTTGCCTCTCAACACTGCTGTTTCATATTTCTGGGGCGAACAACAAATGTATCAGCCATGGCCAATCCGGTAACCTGTTTTGTAGCCAGCCCTTTTCTTTCCCTAGGACCGTATTGTATACCTGGCGCCATGGCACCCTTAGTATAGACACAGCTCCATCTAATAATCTTATTGTTGGGTGAATTCCATACTATGCCTTCTTTGGTCATCTCGTAGGACACCACAGGTACTTCCAAAAACTCTACATATAACTCTATTAACATATTAAACTTACACACACCAACTGCCACTTAACATATGCACAAATGCATTGGGCAGGAAGAGAAGTGCATAAATGGAAGGGGCAGTATGGATGGACAAGTGCTCATGGGAGCCCAGGCGGGAAGTGCCAAGGGATGCCAAGGTGGGAGGCCACTGGCTAACTGCTCCGGTAGATGAGTCCCACGGGTGGGATGCATTTTAACCATAAAGTCCCTTTAAAAACATTTTTTTTGTGTCAATGTAATAGATTTGTATAAGTGAACATCTTTCATGATGTTACATCACTGTATATAAGTTATTATGAATTCCTCTTTTCATATACATGAAAGAACTATAAACCTCAGTTAACAAACATATTTTTTACAACTCATACGTATGTCAATTGTTATCAGCAGCCTACGGCATGAGGCTCAATCATGTCCCCAGCACCACCAAACCACCTCTATAATTCAATGCACATACCCTGCATCCCAGCTCAGTGTCCTAATAATGTGACCAATGCCCAGTGCACATGGTTTGCACCCATGGCCAGTCTCCAAATCCATAGGGAATGGGATTCAGCCATGCCACTTTCCCCAATAAGCAACTGAGAGTACAAATTTGCATTTGCATTTGACGAGGACGCATTATGCAGACACCAAAATTATATCACTAATTTTTCCACTTGCATTCTGACACTTTGGAAAAATAAAACACAAGCCAGATTTCCAAAACATTCTTTAGGTCCTTGCTGATAATCGCCACGCAGGTTTGTTGTAATAACTGGAACATTTCGGGTGTTTTTCGGTTACAAAACAGGAGTGAGTCAGCCCACTTCATTTCTTGCACTCCATACCATAGCACTTCAAATTCATTGAATCCAAGATTTTCTGTCAATCCACAGTGCTCAGAATAGACCTTCAGCCAATGGATCCAAGAGTCCCCTAAACTCCATACACTCTGCCTCCAAAAATACATAGTCATAGCCATCTTCATTGCTCTCACCAAACAAAACTCCTGCTACCCTCTCATCCTGTACACCACATGCAGGAAAATTGATTGGCTGACCGACCCCCCCCCCCGATATCAGCAGACACACATGACTGTCCGCAGTCTTTGCAGCCACCTTTCCGTGTCATGCATCCTTTAATGACGCGGATGACACGTGCAGTGTCTGCGAACTACCGCAGTAACCACTTTCGGAATGTCAAATCAAAGGGGGTGGGGAGAGTTTTAACTGAATTTCAGTTATTTATTCTTTAGTGTTGACTTGAAAAGAACCTATGTTTTCTTTTTCATTTATTTGAGGTTTTCTTGCCTTTCTTGCTTTTATGTACACTAGTACTGTACCCTCTAAATCTTCCCATCCAATTTTTTTCAGGAACTTTTTCAATGCATTCTTAACATTGTAAAGAACAATCACATTTCGCAAATCGGGAAAATTAACTCCATTTTCACAAAAAAGATTTACACCATCAGACTTTATATTTTCTTTCTCAAAAAAATGACATTCCTGCAGCCTATAAATAAACAGATACAGCTATATTGACAACCTGTCACTATTCTTCCATTTATACACTGACAAAGTTTACACATCTCTGTGTTTGCCTCTGATTTATTTGAGAAAAAACTATCTTTGCAGCAGGAAACCGTTCAATTAGACCTTTGAAATAATTCTTCAGGGCAACCTGCAAATACATTGTGTCACACACCCCAAACTGTTCCCTCCACAATGCACAACTATAATGTTTGGACATTTAAAGTGTGCCATACTCTGACAGAATGACAGCAAGCAAAACCCAGTTCAACCCACAAACTACATGCCACACAACCTCCACTTCTTGCAATCCAATACTTTCACATATGATATGATTTCCAGTATAGTTATACATAGGCTAGATCAAAGAATTTCCCAAAATTCATACACTCTACCTCCTCAAAGACATAGCCATCTTCAGTCCTCTCACCAAACATAACTCCTGCCACCGTCTCTTCCTATACACCATACCCAGGAAACCTGATTGGCTGATCTCCCAATGTCCTCTGGCACCCATGACTGTCTGCGGTCTCTGCAGGACCCTTTCCATGCGGTGCACCCTAAAACACCCGGATGAGGCATGTGCCATCCACAGACTATTGCAGTGTCCACGGACAGAACATCCAATTGAAGGGGCTGAGAGGTGTACACTCAATTATCACAAGGCAGCCTAGGGCAGCCTTTTACCCTTTTGACTTTTATGTTTGTAACACTCCCTCATTGCCACCTTTCAAACAGTCACACATCCATCCACCAATCACAGCCAAACACTCTACATGTAACCCTGTCATGTCAGTTCAACACTTCAGATGTACACTTAAACTCTGAGAGTACATATCACCTGTTAATCACAGACATCTGCATCAAAAACTACTTTAAAACTCTCCAGATGTTTGCAGTGATATCCGGCATGAAAAACATAGAAGGACTTATTTTTCGCATGTGAAATGGACAATATATGGTAAATAGTCTGACACCATTTTAACAGAGGTTTCACTTAAGGGCTTTAAATCTAAGAGGCAAATTATGTTTCCACCTAGGAGACCCGGTTAAACAAAAAGAGACCCAAAATGGTATTTAGAATATTAAATCTGTGTAACTCACCCAATAGGTCTACTGGTCCCGCTTTTATAGAATAGATGGGTTCCCCACCCCTGTTTGGGTGAATACATGTAGAGGAATGAAGCTTCAACAAAGAGATGGTTTAACACCATACATATTGTAGTTTGACTTTGATGGAATACTATACTTGTGATAGGATCTTAAGACTTGAGGTGTAGTGTGTAGGAACACTTTTATGGTGTATGTTTGAAGTTGAGGTTGCTTGTGTATAGGCAGAGGATTGAGTCATGAGTACTTTGTTGTTTTTTCATATAGTGCTGGGACCAGATCCAAGTGTGACTGGGAACTAGTCAGCTTGGTTTCCATCTATCAGGTGGGTAGTGTCTTTGCATGATATTAGAGAAGTTACGTTAGAGATTTTTTTGATTATATAGTGTAGGCTGTGTGTTTTACCCAGGGTATCTATTTCTGTTTTTTGTAGTGTTCTGGTGTGGGCCATCTTATGAGACCCTAATGACATTTCCAGCTGTTCTACTTTTGAGGCGCTAGAGTGCATTCATGCACTAATGGAATTACTAAGCACTGAAAGCAGGTATTATGGTCAAACTTTGTTGTTTGATGGTGCAGTAATGAGCACTAATTGTATTGCTTTCCATGGTTGGTTCAATCTGTGAATCATGTTTTCTTTGGTGTGATACACTAAAGTAATTGGTGTGGAGACCAGTTTGTGCATCTGTCAACTTACATATAAATTATGGCTTTTGACCCCCTGAAGAAGGTTCCATTAATCAAGTTTGGGAACTGAAACCTGTCGGGCTGTTCATAGTACAACACAATTGGGCCAATAGTTGATTTATTCTGAGGCCTATGTGTTTTTAAAGAAATCAATGAATGTATTGATGTTTTTATGTGAACAATGTTTTGTATGGATGTTTATGTCTAGTGGGTGCTGTATGGAATGTATAAGATTTACATTAAGAGTGTATGTTTTGTTATAACTTTGTGCATTGAATATATGTAGGGGTCTGGGATAGGAGTCACCAATATTAATTTGTTTCATCTGTGTTTTGAAGTTCTCTCTTTTGTATAGATACAATATATAGTTTCCCAGACAGTAGAGAGGAAGACTCCGTGGCGAGTGCTACGGGTCTCTCTGGGGTGTTTAACCAGTTAATAAATCATGATGGTAAACAAACCAACTTACATGGACATCTCAAAAGGTAAACCACATAGCTGGATAAAATGTAAATTAAAACGTTGCGGGCCCATATTGATTGCCACTTCTAAAATGTGTGTAGGAATGTGTAATTTCTTATTGCCCATCACCAGTGGGTCCCCACACAAGAAAGCCTCTACTGTTGTCGTTGAAACTTCTCTGTAAATCTTTACTGGACAGTCTCTCAAGGGTCAGCCTCTTTTAAAAGCAAAGTCTGAGACTGTCTCAGAATGACATCATTGTTCTACACATTTCAATTTTTTGAATCAATTTATGAGATGATTGAAAATCTTAGGAAGTAGGAGTAAGTGTGATGCTGGAAATGCATCGGAGGGACAGGGCCTCCGTATCCGTGTCCTTTACTGCTTTTTATCGTGTGTTCTGTCGAGTTTTCTACGCAGGAGTTCATGTGGGACTGCTAGCGATGCAGCTCTCTCTCTTTTGGTTTGGTGAACAGACCCGTGGGATACCCTTATGGCACCCATGGGTAGGGGTACAACCATGTGCCCACAGTGTAGGTTTTTGGGCATCTGTGTTACCCACAGAGCAGGTTATGGGCTGGTGGCAGCTCTGTGCTGAAATGACTGGTGCCCTGAGCGTCCTCCGTTTTTGGGTTCCCAAGCCCAGGCCCTGTCATTGGAATCGGTAGATTCCTGATGGAGACAAAATGGGTCCCATGGCCTCTTGCCTTCCATCACCTGTTAACTTGATCTTCCCGAAGTCCCGGGAAGCCCTGCCTCTGCCCCTTTCCCCTGACTGGCTGTTGGGTGGAAGTTCCATATATGGTAGTGTCGGGAAGTACCGACCAGACTGGCTGGAGCCTTCTCAACGACCGTATGTTGTGGGTACGACTGTGGGTGGGACCTGGGTGAATGGAGTGTGTGACGAATACCCATTCTATGTTGTGGGTGTCTAGTATCTTGTGTTTGACACAATGGCTGAGACAGCCCTGCCCGAAACCGGTATGAATGCAGTTTGGAGTGTTGAATGCCTCGGTACTTGTCCCAATACACATAACTTGTTGTGAGTGTCTGGAGAGAAGTGAATGGCCTGAATGCACTGTGTGCCTGATTGGCTGCCTGTCTGCCTGAATGCCCATAGTCATGATTGGATGCTTGAGTGTGAACCAGTGGAATGAATGGGAGATCAACAGTATATCTGGGGACCTCTCATTGCTAGGAATCGTGTTCAGAAGCTGAAGTCCACCACGACGAGTAACTGGAGTAACTGAAGCTTGATCTTGAAGCCCTGCTGGATGAGAAGAATTGCTGTTGCTCTCCTTCGCAATCTGAAAGCTGCTGTGCCTCCAAGAACTGACCCAGAGAGGACCTGGTAAGGCGCTCTCTTCCAGAGCTACGAGGGACCATCGTGGACAGCTGATCTTTGCCTAAGCTCCTTGGTAGACAGACCTTCGACAGGCTGCTGACCCGATACGGGGACTGCTGCGGAACTCCAAGGAGAAGAGCCCAGAATGTTGTACGCCACTGTCGACGACCGCCATTGCTGACTGGAGCCGCTGTGCTCCCGTTTGCCTAAGAACTTCATTGATCCAAGGACGCTCACGTCTGCATCGTCACCGCTGTATCCTGCTGGAGAAGGCCTGACCGTTGACACGCCAAGGAGCATCCACCAGTGGATTTCCCGCCACCCAAAGACCACAGAGACGCCGACGACTCAACGCCCTTGCTGGGCCACAGTTCTTTAAACTCTTTGTTGCCCAGAACTATCGACACCGAGGTGCCCTGCACACCTCTTCCTTGCAGGACATTTACGCTTCCCCATCACAGAGCACCGCTAGGAACGACACGGCCACTTCACCGTCATAGCTCGACCTGTTCTCCGTCGGAAGTTCGACGACCCGTGACTCCTGCCTGAAAGGGAGGACACTCAAGAAGGGCCGTCGATTCCCCGACAAGGAACACTCCAACAACGCCAAGGTACTTTGGGGTTGCAGAACTATTGGAAAGTCTAGTGGGAACAATATATGGACTGTGGTTGTATCTTTCTTCTACAGGTTGCCCAAGTGCGGGGATCTCCACACAGAACTGTGTTTAACGGGAGTGACCAGTATTATGCCAATTGCTCAACCATCTTGCTTTCCTTCCTCTCTCTACTGCTGGTTTCCTCTTTATTGTTATCTGTGTCATTCTGATCATATGCACTTTAATGAGATCCGATAACGTTAGTGGTACCACTTTAGAATTGTATATATTTACCATTGTTGATTTCCGAGTACAAAGTGAGTTATCGTGATAGTGTACGTGACCTTGAATATTAATTATATAAAGACTGTGTTTTAACCGATCCAGTGTGCGGACATTCCTTTGTGGGTGCTTGGGGACTACACTGTACTTAAGAACCAGCTCGCATCACCTCCTGAGAAGCTAGGTCTTGATTGCTCGACCACGTACCAATATTAGAGAATCTTGCCAGGGGTCCTCTGTGCCTCTCCTTTACCGTACAGAGAGCGGAAGTACAGACCCCCCACCCTCTGGTCTTTACAGTAAGTAAACTTTCTTTTGGGGTAAATTATGCTTCCCTTAAATGGCTTCACTGGCCATGTAAATACCCCAGGTTGTACATTTCTGATTTAAATTTGTTGCATTGTATTGATATAGGAAAAAGGAATTCTCCCTTTTTGCACTTTTCCCCAGAGGCTCAATGTTACCCGAGCCCTGGTTCTCTCTCAGCTTGACTATTGCAATAGCCTTCTCCTGAATCTTCCTTCTTCTGCTTTAAGACCCCTCCAGCTAATCCAGAATAGGACAGCAAGACTTATCCTTGCCTTTATGCCCAGGGAGGGCATCATTCCTGCCCTAAAAAGTTTTCACGGACTCCTGGTTGCTGCACGGATTAAATTCAAATCCTTCTGCATCATCCACAAGGCTGGGGACCACACTATCTTCAACTTAATTTTACTAAATACTCTCCCTCTAGACCACTACGCTCCTCTGGCACAACCCTGTGTGTGTAAAACGTTTTGCTAAACAGAGGGTAGGTGGTTGATCACTTTCTTCAGCTGGCTCCCTCCTATGGAACAGCCTCACTCTGCCTCCGCACCTTGAGCAGGACTTTCTCAAATTTCAGAAAATCCTCAAGACTTCCCCTTTACCCACTCTTTCCCTTCTTCTCTCCTCTGCTAATCTCACAGTTGCTTTGATTGGTGACCGGGGTGCTTATGCAACCCTCAGGGCCCCTGACCTCCCACACCCAATTGGCCCATCTCCTGTCCACTCTCAGCATTTGCTTTGGGACACACTCAGTGCTGGAGATTAGCATTTACTCCTAACGTGGCTACAGGCCATGTAGCACTTAACAACCCAAGAACTTCATCAGTGGCTCAGCCATGAGCCTAGACTCCTCAGCCCTTACCCCCTCTACCCTCCTCCTTGCTGCACTTGCACGTTCTGAAAACTCCGTTTTATTGGGGCAAATGTTTTTTCTTTTTCTTTATTGCTTTACTCTGCTTCACACAGAGCTCAGTAAATCCACCACTTATGCTTTTTTTGATCTCTGAAACGATGATCTTAGCTTTACCAAAATTGTAGATGTGTCCCACACCATAATCAGGTCTGTCCCAGGCAGATTTTGCCAGTTTACTTTGATATGTTTCCTCTCGATGAAATGTGCGACAAACCTGTGGAGAATTAAGTGGGCCTATTACACATTGTGTTACCTCTATGCCAGTGTCACAGAGATCAAAGTAAGGGTGAATATTTTTTGTGATATCTATACTGATTTTCAACTACTCTTGTGTTTGTTTTGGTCAGTATAGCATTTTTTGACATCACATCAAAAATGTATCGAGGTAAAGCCAGGCTGCCATTTTGCTTTTGTCATTTATTTATCTATGCATTTATTTTTGTATTGGTCTCTGCCTGCTCCCGCGCTCCATCCACCCCATGTCCCCAATTTGCCACAAAAGTCCTCTTTGAATCTTATCTATGCAGTCACCTTTTGCTCATTTGCCACATGATGCATTCACCAAAAGGACAACACAGTTATGCGTTTCAGATACGTTTTGATATGCTCGACAATAGCAGCTTAGTGTGTAAATGCTGCAATGCTATTTTAAACTTCTTACTCGCAACACTAAACATATTTAGCTCCTGACTTATTGCTCTATCGAAAATGGCTTTGTTATACTTACAACAATCAAAACAAGCATTGGTAAAATCAAAAGCTGTGACTTTAAGGTTTTAGACTTCTAAGCGCTATAAAATAGGGCATCTGAGACAGAGTTTCAGGACTGGAAGGCACATTTTAAAATACACATAAAATACACTCGAGTGGACTTCAGGTTCAACAACGACCATTATTTCATGGAGGGTGGAGAATTGAAGTGCTTTATACAAAACTGAGCCTGCATCAGCATAGGTCATTTGTTCTTCATTTGCAAAAGATAATAACGCAAATATGTTAAACTACATACCCAATAATTCAACCAATCCTTATCTTATCTCAAGTGGGTACAATAAACTGTGTATTCGGCAAATGTTCTTGCTACGTCAAGTGTCTTTACTTTGCTTATGGCCCAATCATACATTTTGTACACTAGTTCACAGTCAGTGACTTGTGTTTGATATCATTAAACAAAACCCTGTATACTCATCGTTCCAAAAATGGTAATCGTATTCAAGCAAACTTTCAAAGAGACCTCTTATGGGCTGATAAGAACAAAAAGGCTGAGCACTGCAATTTAATGTATAATTAACCTTCGCTCAGTGCTGTCAGCCTTTACACAGTATTAACCAACAGAATGAGGTTATATTGAAACAGGTTTTCCTCCTCTTTAAATGGGAGGATCTGCTTTTAATCTTATTTTGCCTAAGTTGTCTCAGCGAGGTAGAGGTGCCAAGTCAGCTCCAGCAGCAGCCTCTGTGCCATCGACCTCTGCAACAGCCGCTTCAAATCCGCTCTGAAGGCTTCAGTCACAATTCACCAGTGGGGGCAGGCTTTCTCAGCATCTCAAAGAATGGCAGGCCGTTACTTCAGATGCGTGGGCTCTGGAAACAATAGCCCATGGATACTGCCTTCCCTTTATCAAGAAGTCTCAGACTAATCCATCGGTGAAACTCTCTTTGAGGATTCCGATGCGCTCCCTGTGCAGGAAGTTTTAACCGTGCTAGAGAAAGGTGCTGTAGAAACAGTGCCTGTAGCTGAGAGGAACAAGGATTGGTATTCCCCATATTTTTTTGATTCCTAAAAAGGACAGGGGACTGAGACCCATCTTGGACAAGTTCCTCAGGAAAAAACAAATTCATGATGGTCACTCTTTCTAAGATCATTCCGGCCCTCCAACTTCGAGAATGTTTGGAGTCATTGGCCCTTCAGGATGCTTATTTTCATGTGCCAATCCATCTCAAGCATAGGAAATACTTGAGATGCGCTGTTGGCGGCTCACACTGTCAGTCCTGCCATTCGGGTTGACCTCCACCCAAGGGTATTCACCAAGCTGATGGTGGTGGTGGCAGCGCATCTCAGGAGGGGGGATTCACGTCTACCCCTACCTGGACGATTGGCTGATCAGGGTGAGTTCTCCTGAACAAGCTGGGATGATCTCAACGTTACCTGCCACTCCCTTCACAGACTGGGCTTCTCCCTCAGTTTCAAGAAGTCTCATATGACACCTTCCCAACAGCTAAAGTACATTTGGGCTGTATTAGACACGTCCTTGGGAAAGTGCTTTCCTCCCAAGGTGAGGGCTCAAGACATTCTCCAGATGGTTACAAAATTCCAGCATGCCAGAATCTTACGGTCTTCGTCTTCTTGAGGTTGCTCGGCCTTATGGCATCCTGCATTTTCCTGGTGCCAGAGGCCCGCTTGAGGATGAGATCTCTTCAATGGGCTCTCTGATCACAATGGTTCCAATTCTCAGGAAAGATGTCAGACCGCCTCCAGATTCCGACCAGAGTTTCATGGGATCTGCTGTGGTGGGCCTGTGAGGAAATGTTCTTAAAGGTGAACACTTTTGACAACCATGGCCCGAGATCACTGTAGTGATGGACCCCTCACTCACGGGTTGGAGTGCTCACACCAATGACTTGACTGTCAGATGTTGTTGGTCTCCATCAGAGTCCAAACTACACATCAATCTTTTGTAACTGAGAGCAATCAGACTTGCACTGAAGGCTTTTCTGCAATCTGTACGGGGAAAGAACATCCTTATAATGATGGACAATACAGTGGCCATGCACTACCTCAACAAAAGAGGAAGCGTAGGGTCACTACCACTGTGCAGAGAGGCAATGCAGCTCTGGTATTTTGGCTATTCAAGAAGGAATCTCCCTATCAGCGGTTCATCTAGCCAAGGAGGAGAAAATGGCAGCAGACGATCTGAGCAGGCAGAGCACAGTCTTCCACGAGTGTGAACTAGCTCAGGAAGTCCTTCAAGAGATCTTCACCTTTTGGGAACCCCTTAGGTGGATCTCTTCATGACCGGTGTCAACCGGAAGTGCGAGCTGTACTGCTCAAGGGAGTTTCCTTGGAGAGGAGCTCTAGGAGACACGTTCGTGGTGGACTGGGAATTTCCACTGCTGTACTTGTTTCCTCCAGACCATGTCATTCCTCAATTAATCTGAAGGTTGAGGAGGTTCAGAAACCACATGATCCTCATTGCCCCGGATTGGGCCAGAAGAACGTGGTATTCGGAACGTCTGTTTATGTCCATCTGTCCTCCAATAGGTCTTCCACTAAGGGAGAATCTTCTCTCGTGAGAGGAGGGTCGAGTTCTCCATACAGATGTCAATACTCTCAACCTTCATGCTTGGTTCTGAAAGGTTGAGGTATACGAATTGGGACCTTCCAGATCACGTGATGGAGGTGTTGGTTTTGGCTAGGAGGCCAGCAACAAAGTCTCTGTACTGTTTTGGGACTTGTGCAGAGACTAGAATGTTGATCCTTATGTACAACACTGGATGTCTATCCTTTCTGCTTTCCTTGGCACATAAAGGTTTGCAGGTTGATACCATTAAGGGTTACCTGGCAGCACTATCCATTTTTAAGCGCTCATCAGAGGAATGTTCCTATTTTAAGATCCCTTTGGTTACTCATTTCTGAAAGGGCTCACAAGTGTGTTCCCACCTTCTACATTCAGATTCCGATATTGGATCTCAACTTGGTTTTAAAATTCCTGATGGGTACTCCTTTTAACCTTTCGACTGATGCCCTTCGGCATAAATTTGTACTACCAGCATTCTATCCTCCTCTGCATCTTAGTAAGTAAGATGAAAGGCTACATCGGTTGGACCCTAGGAGGGGCGTTAAGCTTTTATGTGTCCGGGATGTCCAAATTGAGAGTGGATGACCAACTCTTTATAGGGTGTACAGACCTTGTCTAGGTGGATCATCCTAGCTATTTCTGAATGCTACAAGCTGGCAGGCAAAGACCCTCCTGAGGGTTTACATGCTCATTCCACCATAGATATGGCCACTTCGTCAGCCCTGCAGAGATGTGTCCCTATAAGAACATCTGTGATTCTGCGACGTGGTCATTCATACACACATTTACCAAGCATTACTCTTTGGATACTTCCCACGCTCTGGATGTCGCTTTTGACAAGGCAGTCCTTTATTCTGCCCTTTGAAAATTCTGCCATGTCTAAATTCTCACCCTCCTCCTATCATGGTTACTGCTTAGGGAGTCTGTCAAAGATGAGGAATATGTTGCAGGACACAATCCATTCAAAGAACAAGTTACTTACCCCTGGTTACGTTCTTTCAACTGGATGTTCCTCCAATGTATTCCTCATCGCCCACCAACCGACCCCTATTTTGGAATTTCCCATGCTATTACAGCTTTCATTCCCACAAGATTGTGCTATGTCTGCCCATGCTTGTGGGCAATTCTGACACCGAAGAGGGGGAAAAACAGAACTGAGGCCAACGGGCGGAGTACGTACCATTTTTAACATCTGATGACGTCACCCTTGACCAAGGCCTTCAAGGGACATTGACTCTACGCCATCGACGCAGGCGCCCTCTGCCAAAAAAAAGTTTCTGAAGCAGCCGAAGCAGGACATTACATGTCAAAGATGAAGAATACATTGGAGGAACATCCAGACGAAAGAACGTTACCAGGGGTAAGTAACTTGTTCTTTGCACTAGTTCCATTTTCACACAATAACATGTTTTTGTAATGACTATAGGAAAAGGCCTGAATACATTACCACTGATTACATGTGG